>NC_081346.1:31451154-31565207 GCF_029784015.1 Lycium ferocissimum
GTATTAGTATTCCGGATTGTATTATTTCCTTTAGATGCTTTCTTGTGTTATTTAGACTAGACCACAGGGTGTTGTTATTATTCCGCACTATATATATATATATATATATATATATATATATATATATATATATATATATATATATATATATATATATATATATATATATATCGTGGGACTTACGTATTTATTCCATTCAGTTGCTTAATTTCATTTTTTTATGTATTTATTCATTATTGGGTTGAGGGTTCGCTTATCGAGGTGGGAAGGTAAGTGCCAGCACGAGTTAGGCAAAATAGGTCGTGACAAGTTGGTATCAGAGCGCTAGTTACCCGGTTTGTAATACAAGAGCGTGTCTAGTAGAGCCTTGTGGATCGGTACGATGAGCTTTGTACTTATTTGCGGGAGGCTATAGGACATTTAGAAAATCTCAATTTTTTTTCATTCTTCATGCTACTTATTTCAATTTGGTATCTGGAAAGATCAAATTGGTATCTGACTCTAATCTCTTCCCTCACAGATAGTGAGGACTTGAGCTACGATGACCCGAGGTCAGGTGCCAAAGCCCACAGCTATGGCTGGAACCCGAGGTTGCGCTACAGCCAGGGGATGCGACCGAGTGAGAGGTCACGGGGCTACCTCAACCAGGGACAGAGCTCCTGCTGTGGGCCAGCAGCGAGAGAGGTCTTCATCTTCCAAGCCCAAGTACCAGCCGGATAGAGACCAGGCCACAGAGGATGGTGTGGCCCCGGTACGGACATAACTTTGAGGGTTACTTCAGCCGGGCGTGCGCTGACACTTTATGGCGAGTTACACTTCACCTTGATGCCCAGTAGGCGGCCGTCGGTGTCACTACTCCTGGTGGGGGTTCACACACTAGGGTTGGGGCCCGGACCCCTGAATAGGGACCTAAGCGGGCAGCACATCCCGCCGCACCTATGGCTCCTCGCACTGATATGATACCCGCCCCTGGTGAGGATATTAGGCCCATGGAGGGCGCTGTTATTACTGCTGCGGATCAGGACCTAGTTGGGAGATTCAGAAAGTTAGAGCCGCCAAGGTTTGTTGGTACCTCATCTGAGGATGCCTATGAGTTTATTCTTGACATGCATGAGTTGCTACCTTTGTATAAGGATAGTGGAGACCCACGATGTTGATTATGTGTCCTACTAGTTTCGCGGCGATGAAAAGACATGGTGGAGGTATTTCGTGGCGTGCAGACTAGAGGGTTTGCCTCCTTTGACTTGGACTCAGTTCTACTGGGCCTTCCTTGAGAAGTATGTGCCCCGATCTTCGAGAAAGGCACGTAGGGAGCAGTTTTTACACCTTGAGCAGAGGGGAATTTTCTTAGAGTCCTATGTGACCCGTTTCCTTTACTGGCCCGTTATTCTACTCCGTTGATCCCTACTGAGGCCGATAGGATCAAGCTCTTTGTGGGAGGACTAGTGGGCTCTCTACAGATTTCTTGTCTTCGGATGTAGTACGTAAGGGGGCTTATTTTCGGTCCATTATCGAGCATGCTTCTATGGTTGAGAGCGCTGGGCTTGGGCCGTGCCATTGGTGCCTCGGACGACGGTTTGAGGATTACGGTTCGAGGGCGTCGGTCGGTTTTCGAAGCCACGTCGGCCATATTACGGTTGTCTGTGCATTCGACGTTACCGGCTTTTCTCACAGTGAACCACTAGGCGAGCTCGAAAGGTTCGTTCTCCGGACCGGTGGACGGGGGCTGCTTTATCCGTGTAGCTTGAGTGTTTATTCGACTCCTCTTACCTATTATTCTTATGGAGAGATTGGGTATGTTGCTAGGAGATATCGTCGACCCAAGCGATATTATCAGCCGTCGAGGAATCCTACGTTATCTGGTGGTTGCGGTAGGACTTCTCAGAGAGGCGGTGCTCAGTCAGGCTGCGATGCTCCACATGGTTCTAGAGGTGGTTCCCAGCCAGCTAGAGGTGGTTCCCAACATACGAGAGGGGGATCTCAGACTGGGGGTGGTGGAGCCTATTGTTACTTATTTCTGTAGGAGCGAGGCGGAGGCCTCGGATCTATGGTTTCGGTACCGTTTACGTCGAGTCATAGAGCAGCATCTGTGTTATCTGATCCTGGATCCACATATTCGTATGTATCTACATTTCATGTTGTTGGTTGGGATACCTGTGCATGTGTCTACTCCGGTTGGAGATTACGTAGTTGTTGATCGAGTCTACCGGTCTGTTTGGTTACTTTTATGGGATATGACACTTGAGTAGATTTGATGATTCTCGATATGGTGGACTTTAATACTATACTGGGTATGTCCTGGCTTTCCCTAATCATGCAATCTTGGACTGTCACGCCAAGATAGTCACCCTAGCCATGCCGGGGATTTCTAGGCTTGAGTGGAGGGATACTCCTAGTTCCTCTCCGAAGAAGATCATTTCATTTCTTCGGGCAAAGAAGTTAGTAAATAAGAGGTGTCTAGCTTATTTAGCCCATGTTCGTGATACTACGGTTGCATCTCCACCCCTTGAGTCTATCCCTATTGTGAACGAGTTCGCGGAGGTATTTTTCTCAGATCTGCCGGGCAGGCCACCCGATCACGACATTGATTTTTGCATCGATGTGGATCTGGGCACTCATCCTATTTCCATTCCACCGTATCGGATGGCACCTGCTGAGATGAGAGAGCTTAAGGAGCAGTTGCAGGATTTGTTGAGCAAGGGGTTCATTAGACCGAGTGCCTCCCTTTGGGGTGCTCCTGTGTTATTTGTGAAGAAGAAAGATGGGATCATGAGGATGTGTATTGACTACCGCCAGTTGAACAAAGTCACTATTTGGAATAATTGCCCTATGCCTCGTATTGATGATCTGTTTGACCAGCTTCAGGGAGCTTAGGTGTTCTCGAAGATTGATTTGCATTCCGGCTATCACCAATTGAAGATCAGGGTGAAGGATATTCCGAAGACAGTATTTCGGATGAGATATGGCCATTATGAGTTTCTAGTGATGTCTTTTGTGCTTACCAATGCCCCGACTACATTTATGACTTTGATGAATGGCATCTTTAGGCCGTTCCTTGATTCCTTTGTGAGTGTGTTTATTGATGACATTTTGGTGTATACTAAGAGTAGAGAGGAGCATGAGAGCCATCTCCATACTGTTCTTGGGTTGTTGAAGAAACATATCCTGTTTGCTAAGTTTTCTAAGTGTGAGTTCTGGTTGGCGTCTGTAGCATTCTTAGGCCATGTGGTGTCTAAGGATAGAATTATGGTTGATCCACAGAAGATTCAGACTGTGAGGGGTTGGGTGAGGCCTACTACTGTTACTGAGATTCATAGTTTTGTGGGTTTGGCCAGTTATTATCGTCGCTTTGTAAAGGGTATTGCTTCGTCCTTGACCAGACTGACCCAGAAGGATCTTCCCTTCTAGTGGAGGAATGATTGTGAGGAGAGCTTTCAAAAGCCCAAGCTTCTTTTGACTACAGCCCCGATCCTAACATTACCTGTGGAAGGTAAGGATTTCGCTGTCTATTGTGATGCCTCCCGTATGGGTTTGGGTGCGGTGTTGATGCAGGAGGGTAGAGTGATAGCTTATGCTTCCCGTCAGTTAAAGGTTCATGAGAAGAATTACCCTACCCATAACTTGGAGTTGTTGGCCGTAGTCTTCTCTTTGAAGCTTTGGAGGCATTATTTGTACGGTGTCCATTGTGAGGTTTTCACCGATCATCGTAGCCTTCAGCATGTGTTTACCTAGAGAGATCTTAATTCCCGAACGGCGCGGCCGATGGATGGAGCTCGAAGGACTATGACATCTCTTGCAGTGTCATCCGGGAAAAAGCAATGTGGTGGCTGATGCCTTGAGTCGCAAGGCTGTGAGTATAGGGAGTTTAGCTTGAATGATTGTTTTCGAGCCTCCGTTAGCCATGGAGGTTCAGACTCTGGCCAACAGTTTCGTTCGTCTTGATATTTCAGCCCCGGGAAGGACTTTGGCTTGTATAGAGGCGAGGTCATCTTTATTGGATCGGATCAGGACTCATCAGTTTGAGGATGCTCAGTTGGGCAAGATTCGAGATAGAGTTTTAAAAGGTAAGGCCAAGAAGGCCGTGATTGATTCTGAGAGCATTCTGAGGATTAGAGGACGCGTTTGCGTTCCTCGTGTTGGTGATACGATTCGGTTGATCTTGTACGAGGCTCGCCAGCTCTCTATTCCATTCATCGGGGTGACTAAGATGTATCGTGACTTGAGACAACACTATTGGTGGCTTCGGATGAAGAGAGATATAGTTAATTTTGTGGCTAAGGGTGAAAATTGTCAATAGGTAAAGTATGAGCACCAGCGACCTGGTGGGATGCTTCAGAGGATGCCCATTCCCGAGTGGAAGTGGGAGAGGATTACCACGGATTTTGTCACAGGTCTTTCAAAGACCCTTGGAAAGTTTGATTCTATTTGGGTGATAGTTGATCGGTTGACTAAGTCCGCTCACTTTATTTCAGTTCACGTTTCCTATACCGCGGAGAAGTTAGCCAAGATGTACATTCGGGATATTGTGAGATTGCATGGGGTTCCTATTTCTGTTGTATCTGATCGGGGTACAATTTTCACTTCCCGGTTCTGGAGGGCATTTCATGAGGAGTTGGGTACCCGATTGGATCTCAGTACGGATTTTCATCCCCAGATCGATGGCCAGTTTGAGCAGACTATTCAGGTGCTCGAGGATATGTTGAGAGCATGTGTTATTAATTTTGGTGGTCATTAGGATTAGCACTTGCCCTTAGTAGAGTTTGCGTACAATAACAGCTACCATTCGAGTATTGGTATGGCGTCTTTTGAGGCCTTATATGGTAGGAGATGTAGATCTCTGATTGGTTGGTTTGATGGGTCGAGGCTCGAACCTAGGGCACGGATCTATTGAGAGAGTCCCTTGATAGATTGAGAGTTATTCAGGCCAAGCTTTTGGCAGCTCAGAGTCGGCAAAAGATGTATGCGGATCAGAAGGTCCGGGATTTGAAGTTTGCTATTGGTGATCAGGTTCTATTGAAGGTATCACCCATGAAGGGTGTTATGAGGTTTGGTAAGAGGGGAAAGTTGAGCCCAAGTATATTAGCCCGTTTGAGATTGTGGACGGTATCGGTGATGTAGCTTATGAGTTGGCATTGCAGCCAGGCTTGGCGGGAGTTCATCCGATTTTTCATGTTTCGATGCTAAAGAAGTACTATGTCGATGGTACCTACATTGTCCGTTGGGATTCTATATTGCTTGATGAGAATTTGACTTATGAGGAGGAGCCTATCGCGATCTTGGATAGGCAGGTTCGAAAGTTGAGGTCGAAAGAGATTGCTTCGGCGAAAGTGCAATGGAAGCACCGTCCTGTTGAGGAGGCTACTTGGGAGACCAATTCCGACATGCGTAACTGATATCCTATGTTGTTTATTGCTTTAGGTATTTCCCCAATTTTCTCTTTACTTCGCTCGAGGACGAGCAACGTTTCAATTGGTATCTGATGTGGTCGTTATAGTCTGTTCGGTATTTCTGCCTTTTTCGAGCATTGACTAGCGCATTTTGACTCTAAGTTGACTTCTGGGTAAACATACCTTTTTCGAAAATATGTCGATTTCGAGAGGTCTGGATGGTTGCTTATGACTTGTGTGTATATTTGGTTCGGTTCCCAATGCACTTGGATGCATTTTGGGACTTGGGTTAGAAATTGAAACTAAGGCGTCGGGGGTTGACTCGATCAACGAGATCTCCATTGGAAATTCTGAGGCCACGAGCACGTTCGTAGCGTATTTTTGTGTGGGTCTGTGTATATGGGTTGTGAGCAGATTTCCTCGGGAATGGCTCGGGATTTCGATTGAAACTTAGAAAAATTAGAGGGATTCTGGTACCTGGTGCCCGATATGGCAGCACCAGTGCCGTCCCAGCGGCACCGCTGTTGCGGTGTGTTGGCTGCTGGGGCGGCCATGTGTATTGTTGGCCATACCGCTATGGCGGCCTTATGGCACTGTAGCGGCCCCGTTACCGTCGTGGTGGTGACGGGCCAGGTATTTTCATTAAGTGTGATTTAAATAAGCCCTTAGGCCCTCATTATTTCCCATTTCGAAATTAGAGCTTTGGGGAACAGTTTTTGAAAGATATTTTAGAGATATTCTTGGAGGTAATCTTGCCTACTCCTTTACTCTTCTTTAATCACAATCATCCTAGATTTTCCTCTTCCTTTTAATAATCCCTTGGTGATGGAAGTTGAAAGAGGATTTTGATGAACTTTTCCTTAGGCTCATGTATGAGGAAATTGATGATGTTTATGTTAGATTTTGACGAATCTAAGCTTATTAATCATATATCTTCCACTTCTAGTGGTGAATTTTGAAATCAAAGAATTAGGGTTTATACCCAATTTGGGGTTTTTGCTTGAAATAAAAAATTAGGCTAATCTTTGAGTTAAATCAGCAATTAGTGATTGGGTTGTGATCACTTAGTACTTTTGCTTCCGAATTTCCCATTTTGCCCTTGTGGGCCCACTTTCCCAATTTCAAGGGCTAGAATTGACCTAATTTGAATAATAGCAATATTAGTATCATTCTTCATGATTTCTAATCTAGAATTCGATTATGCTTAGACTACTTTGGTTCTGAGGTTCAGCGGAAAGGCAAGGCAAAGGAGTGAGTTGTTGGTGTTGCGGTTCGGGCATCCAGGTAGGTTATGGCTTACCCTTGGTGAGACTTCGTATAGCGAAGCGCATATTTAGATTATATTGTCGGATACAGTATGTGAACCTTCGGGTATGAAGTCGGGTTGGATATTGCCTTAGGTTGGGCCCTGTTGTGTGTTTGGGGCTAGCCACCCCGTTATGTGTGGTTTGATTGTTCTATTGTGCCGGCTTGATGCCATGAGTTATTGGTTGATCTTTGGATTCTGTTTTATCCTCTTGATTATGATATAGTTGACATACCTATTTGGTTTTGATTATGATATATTGGCGTACCGTTATTGGTACTTCTGATTCGGTTATATATTGGCATAATCACTGTTGGTATTTGTGATTCGTGTGCATTATTGGCATACCCATCGTTGGTACTTGTGATAGTGAGCATGATTGTTGGTGTTGATACATGCATTGCACACACTCTCATTTTATGATACACTGTTGAGATATTGATGATATTTGATGAAACAACTTGATGAAACTTGATGGGCTCTTTTATGACGACGTGAGATGGCCAATGTCCGATGTTCTTCCCAGAATCGTTGATTGAGTGAAATTGATACTTGATAAAAACTCTTTTACTTGAGTGATGCGAGATGGCCGATGTTCGATAATCAATTTCGAAATCGTTGTTGCATGGTCGGTATCCGATATTAGTTCCGGAATCGTTAATAATGTATGGACTCCGTGGGTCTCCCAGGGTGGAGCCGGTGTGAACCCCCCATGGGCAAAGATCCGGGGTCCCGTCTATCTCTTAGGCGAAGATCCGGGACGGGTGGCACTTAGACTTCGCGAGTCACGTTGGGTTGTGCTACCGAGACGTCGATATTTTCGTCCAGAGTACATGTGTACACTGCATTTGCATGGCATTGCATTGCATTCATACATTATTGCATTGCATTGCATTATGACTTGATTGAGATGCTTGGTATTGTATTGTGATGACTGGATTGCATTGGATGTTTTACATAGGCGATAACGGATACTTGGAATTGATTACATTATCTTATACTTGTTGGTTTACCTGCTTATCTACTTTATTAACTGAGTTGTGTTAGCTATGCTTAGTCGGCCGATGATGCCTACCAGTATTGTTGTCTTGTACTGACCTGCACGTACTGCATTCTTTTATGAATGCAGAGTATCAGGTCGGATCCACTTCTGTGACGCGTGGCTGATAGTCGCTTCAGCTCTATTCTCGAGTTTCCAGGGTGAGCATGGTCGTTTGCCACCTTGAAAACCTTCCTATCTTTATGTCCTATTTTATTCAGAGACATAGACACTTTATGTATTAGTATTTCGGATTGTATTATTTCCCTTTAGATGCTCTTGTGTTATTCATACCAGACCTGGGGTGTTGTTATTATATATATATATATATATATACTTATATATATCGTGAGACTTACGTATTTATTCCATTCCGTTGTTTAATTTTATTATTTTATGTATTTATTCATTGTTGGGCTGAGAGTTCGCTTACCGAGGTGGGAAGGTAAGTGCCCGCACGACTTAGGCAAAATTGGTCATGATAAAAGAAAACAAAGAATATTGGATTATGTTATAATGGTTTTCCTATCACGTTAGAAGGGTTCTCTGATGCTAATTAGATACCCAATGATAGTGATAAAAAAAAACCACAACGGGGTGGATATTTACGTTGGGAGGAGGTGCCATAAGTTGGGCAAAGAAGCAGACTTGTATTACACATTCTACAATGGAATCAGAATTTTTGGCAACTGCTAGAAAAGAAGCGGAATGGCTAAGAAACATGTTATTAGATATATAGTTGTGGCCACAACTGATACCAACCATTCCAATATATTGTGATAATGAGGCAACATTGATCGTTGTTCATAATAAGATATACAATGGAAAGTCTAGACATATTAGTCTGCGGCATAGCTATTTGAAAGAATTGCTGATAAGTGGTGTCATCACAATTATATATGTTAAATCCTGCGAGAATTTAGCAGATCCGCTTAAAAAAGAACTTCCTAGAGATGCTACTACAAAAACAGATGTGGTTGAAAATTTTAACTACAAGTACATTATTAGAGGGAACCTAACAATACAGATTCAATGGGTAAAGAGCTCTTACCAAGAAAAGCATTGATTCAAGAAAAGCACTTACCAAGAAAAATTAACAATACAGATTCAATGGGTAAAGAGCTCTTACCAAAATTCAAGGCTTAAAGATTTGATGCTTTTCTTTAAGCCTTGTCCTAGAATGATCAGTGCATACTGTTACACAGAGAGGATGAGCAAGAGCGCTTAATGAAAATTTCAAATGTCTGGAGTAATAGGGACATAAAACATTTTTACCTATATGAATACAAGAGTGATGCCGCTTCAGCAAAAGTTGATAAGGTTTGCTCTTGTAAATATTCATGAATTGGGATTAGCACATGGCCTTTAAGTGCTTGAGCGAATCGGTGACTTCAAGTGGCTGGATATATCATATGTGTGAAGTTTTCGATTTAGGCACAAGGAAGTTATGGTTCAATTCTTAGTAATACCAATAACTTCGTCTAAACTTTAAAATATTTACACTATTAGAAAGTTCAAATCTATGAGATACTTTCTATTATGTATGAAATTAGGAATAGTAGTACAAACTAGTGGGGGATTGCTATATCATTTTTAATATTGGAGTAATTTGGGTGCTACGGTTAAAATAACTAATTTGGGTGCCATAGATGAAATAGGTACCATCCTTGAAAACTCTTTTTGGTACCACCATTGAAATGGGTACCGTTGGTGAAATATTCCAACAGGTATCATTGGTGAAATTCCTAACAGGTACCACTGGTGAAATTCCACTGGTCAAATTCAACGTGTTTGTTCTATATAAGGACACAACCTTTCGAAGAACAAGTGTTTAATTTAACTGCTTATCTTCTCTATAAATAGAGAAGTAATTACTCCATATCAGACAAGTAATTACTCCATATCAGACACTTTTAATTCAACTGATAATAGGCTTGCTGTATCCCAAACGGAGCGTTGTCTACTAACCTCATAGACAGGCAATCATTCTTTTGAGACAGTGATAATATCACGCCTCAAGCCTTTCTTTTCTATTCTCTTCATCTAAATTCTAATAGCATTCACTACTGGGTAGTGTATGTATTGATATAATATATATTATACTAACACTCTCTGTGT
Source organism: Lycium ferocissimum (assembly GCF_029784015.1). Taxonomy (NCBI): domain Eukaryota; kingdom Viridiplantae; phylum Streptophyta; class Magnoliopsida; order Solanales; family Solanaceae; genus Lycium; species Lycium ferocissimum. Next base: position 31,461,005 of record NC_081346.1, read on the forward strand.
TAAAAGGCTAAATTCAAAGGAAAGGTCGTAGAAAGATAGACACGAGATGAGAAAGGGGGACTTTTGCAGCATGTCTTAGTTTTTCTATTTTTTCACTGAAACTACTCAACATGCGTTTTCCACTTTTTGTGAACATAGATTTTTCTGTTAGGGTTTTTTGCCCTAATTTTCTTACCATATTTGGATTTTACCTTTTCTTGAAGGAAGGGCAAAGGGTTTACCATATTTGACTTTATTTTCCCCAAAAGAAAAATTTTAATATTCCATATTTGGGTAATCTCTTTCTTGGAGGAAAAGGTTTTTGGACCTCTATAAATTGAAGAATCCCTGTCATACAACAAATACAATATCATCCACAATGTAGTCGTCTAGAGATCTTGTTTACGGGGAGATTATTCTCTCAACAGTTTTTATGTTTTTTCTTTATATTAGTTTTTGATATGTAGGTCAATTGACCCCATTAAAATATTATGCAGTTTCAATTGACCCCATTAAAATATTACGCAGTTTTAGTATATTTTCATCGTCTTCTGATTTATCGTTCAACGTTTGCAATTGTAAGCTTCCGCATGACACCTGATTATTTCGATCCTAATAAGTGGTATCAGAGCCAATGGTTTAGCAATGATTCAACAAGGTTGAAGAAGGTCAAGCTGCAACCCAAGTTCACGATAATGAGGATTTTGTCCGGCTACATATGAAAAAAAAGTTTCAACCATATTTTCAACATCTCTACGTCTGCATATCATATTTTCAACATCTCTGCTGCTGAATCTTTAAAGATAAAAATAAAATATTTTTTAAACCACTTTTAAGCATAATATTTTAACATATTTTTTAATCATGGCAAGCAGCAGTGATGAAGATTATACAAAGAAGATGGATCAAGTTTTGTGAAGAAAATCCAGGCCGCAAGGGGAGATTTGTTAGAGTTTTGCTCTGATTTTCTTATCATAATTGGATTTTACCTTCTCTTGAAGGAAGGGAAAGGATTTACCATATTTGGTTTTGTTTGTCCCAAAAGAAAATTTTAAATATTCCATACTTGGGTAACCTCTTTCTTGGAGGAAAAGGTTTTTGGACCTCTATAAATTGAAAAATCCCTCTCATACAACAAATACAATATCATCCACAATGTAGTCATCTAGAGATTCTTGTTTACGGGGAGATTATTCTCTCCACAGTTTTTATATTTTTCTTTATATTAGTTTTTGATACGTAGTTCAATTGGCCCTATTAAACTATTGTGCAGTTTTAGTAAATTTTTATCGTCTTCTGATTTATCGTTGTTCAATGATTGCAATTATTGGTTTCCACATGACGCCTAATTATTTTGATCCCAACAGGTGGTATCAGAGCCAAGGGTTTAGCAATGATTCAACGAGTTTGAAGGCGGTCAAGCTGCAACCAAGTTCACGATAATGAAGATTTTGTCCAACTACATATAGAGAAAAAGTTTCAACCATATTTTCAACATCTCTGCTGCTGCATCTTTAAAAATAAAAACAAAATGTTTTTTAAATCAATTTTTAACATAGTATTTTAACATATTTTTAATCAATGCAAGCAGCAGTGATGACGATTATGTGAAGAAGATGGATCAAGTTTTGTCAAGAAAATTCAGACCAAAAGGAGGAGATTTGTTAGGGTTTTGCCCTGATTTTCTTACCATATTTGGATTTTATCTTATCTTAAAGGAATGGCAAAAGGTTTACAATATGTGTTTTTATTTTTCCCAAAAGAAAATTTTTAATATTCCAAATTTGGGTAACCTCTTTCTTGGAAGAAAATGTTTTTTGGACCTCTATAAATTGAATAATCTCTCTCACACAACAAATACAATATCATCCACAATGTAGTCGTCTAGAGAGTTTTGTTTACGGGGAGATTATTCTCTCCGCAATTTTTATGTTTTTCTTTATATTAGTTTTTGATATGTAGGTCAATCGACCCTATTAAAATATTATGCAGTTTTAGTATATTTTCATCGTCTTCTGATTTGTCTTCATTCAGCGTTTGTAATTGTAAGCTTCCGTATGACGCCTGATTATTTCGATCCCAAAAAGTGGTATCAGAGCCAATGGTTTAGCAATGATTCAACGAGATTGAAGGCGGTCAAGCTGCAACCCAAGTTCACGATAATGAAGATTTTGTCTGGCTACATATGGAGAAAAAGTTTCAACATCTCTGTTGTTGCATCTTTAAATTAAAAACAAAATATTTTTAAACCATTTTTAAGCATAATATTTTAACATATTTTTTAATCATGGCAAGTAGCAGTGATGAAGATTATGTGAAGAAGATGGATCAAGCTTTGTTAAGAAAATCCAGGCCAAGAGGGGAGATTTGTTATGACTTTGCCCTGATTTTCTTACCATATTTGGATTTTACTTTTTTCTTGAAGGAATGGCAAATGGTTTACCATATTTTATTTTATTTTTCCCAAAAGAAAAATTTTAATATTTCATACTTGGGTAACCTCTTTCTTGGAGGAAAAGATTTTTGGATCTCTATAAATTAAAGATCCCTCTCATACAACAAATACAATATCATCCACAATATCGTCGTCTAGAGAGTCTTATTTACAGGGAGATTATTCTGTCCACTGTTTTTATGGTTTTCTTTATATTAGTTTTTGATATGTAGGTCAATTGACCCTATTAAAATATTATGCAGTTTTAGTATATTTTCATCGTCTTCTGATTCATCATCGTTCAACGTTTGCAATTGTAAGCTTTCGTATGACGCCTAATTATTTCGATCCCAATATTTTCTTTGATGAGTTTTGATTTGAAATATTTTGGAAAACACGTTGCGTTTATTATCAAAAGCTACAGAATTGATGGATTTCATGTTTAAGCAAATGGAAATGGAGATAGTCTATGCTAACTGTTGCTTTTTTTTTTCTTTTTTTTTTTAATTTTTTAATTTTTTTAGTCTCCATATGAGGCTCAATCTCTCAAATAGTTGGAGAGATAAAAGCTAATGTTACCAGTAAATTTGATGGTTATCCTAAATATATACAAGATCCTCATTTATTGTATATTTAATTAGAAGAGATACTGTAGGAATATATAATGTAATAAAAAAGTTAAAAATTTAAATAAGTTGTATTTATGTAATTTTCAGAAAATAGTTGTAACTTTTTTAATTATCATTTTAAAAAATTGTATTTTTGAGATTTTTTCAAAATTTTGGAAAAGAAGTGAAGAGCCTAGTTAGACAGTAGGTGGTGGCCCAGAAAAAGTGGGCCCTACAAAGAGGGACGACATCAGGCCCATTTTGCTTTTAGCATTATATTGTTCAATTTTGCTTTTAGCATCATATTGTTCAGATGTTCCCTTAATACGAGACTCATCACGCGTGACCCCTCTGGATATAATTTTCACCGTTACTCTGTTAGACTGCTATCAAATTAGAATGTGTTAAACTAGTTGCTTATATAATGTATCTATAAATTATTAGCAGTATTATAATATTAGTAGGGTAAAGAGGATTTACTTGACATCGCTATTTTATACATTAATTACACACCAATTACTGTATCAGTAGGGTAAAGAGGATTAATCTAAGTTCATTAAACTTCTTATTAGTTGGAACATTCAAGCTTTTGTTCATTCTCTGCGTCAAGTTTGTTGCTGAATAAGTCTATTTCTTTGGTAGTCTATTTCTTTGGCGCGCCTTGGATCATCTAACAAAAATAAGTTACTAACAAGACAATATGTTATCATTCTATTTAATCATTAACACTTCTTCTACTAGCAGAGCTCATCAACGTGGCTTATGAAAGAATTTAAGAACTTTGCTTAGTTAATTTTTCCAATGTACCAAAAAAAGTTTAATACTTATGTAATTACTACTCTCTCCAGTCCATATTATAAGGTGCTTTTAGCTTTTATATTTAGTACAAAAATAAATGATTTTTTACATAATAAAAAGTTATTAATTTCTTTATCCCTAATTTACCTTTATTTAGAAAAGTAGGATTTTACATAACTAAGAAATTATATTAAATAGGTACCTCTTTAATTAAGTAACTTCACTTAAGATTAATTACTTAGCTTGTTTTATTTGGTTATCTTTGAAAACGTGTACTGGCTAAATGCTAACCTCGTACTCATTTGAGATACAGTATACTTCGTTTGTTTATCTAATCGAATATATGAGTTATTTCATCTGTTTTAATTTATGTGACATAATTTGAATTCACGCGAAATTTAAAAAATAAATGAAGACTTTTGATTTTAAATGTGTAATAACATTTGTGTGGTTATAAAAGTTTGAATCCACACGAAATTTAAAAAATAAATGAAGACTTTTGATCTTAAATGTGTAATAACATTTGTGTGGTTTTTGAAACTTATCACATTTATCAAGCCTTAACATTTATGTAGCTAAAAAACTTTTCATTAATGTTAAATGAAAAAAGTGCACAATTAATTATTTCTAAAATGTTTTGTACAATTTCCTTAACCATACCCACTTTTGATATGATAAAAATAAATAAAAGTTTCATGTTTTTTTATAAATAGCATTTAATTGGTAATTCTTATAAAATAAAAAAATCTAAATTTAGCGCGGTCCATTCAGTAATTTAAGAATGTGTCGTTCTTTTTTAAAATTAAATAAGGAAATAATGTTACTTAATCAAATTATACTGCTAATTTTGTACTCAAATCATTACACGAAATGCTTATGTACGTTGGACAAGCTCAGGCAAGATCGTTTTCCACGGGAGAATTCCAATTAAACATGAAAACAATGTCCAAGCCCCCCTTTTTCATTCTTGAATAATCACTGTCTCTTGGTATGCTAAAAAGCAGAAAAGATTGAACAACAAAAGAAAAATTGGTAAATTTGAAATATAGTACTCGTACTTATCTTCACCTTAATGGAATTTGTGTGTGATAATTAGGACTATAGTTAACAAGCAGTAAGTTTTATGAAAAAAGGTGTAGGATAAATGACAAAAAGTAATGTTGCATCTACCCAAATTGGTATACTTGAGAAGTTCAACATCTTTCGTAAATGACTTCTACAAATTTTAATCAAATGCTAAATGAACTATACAAGTCATCAGTACATACAAATATTTCAACTATTGAGATTCATAAATACACCAATTTATTTATATGTTACTACTAATTTTCTGCAGTAACTTATTACTACTCCCTCCGTCCCATTTTAATTGTCATTTTAGCTCAAAATAATTCTCACTTTAAGAATTTAAGATTAAAGTTGACAATTGCATCAACTGTAACATTAACATTAAAGAAATCTTTATAATAATGTTCATTATCAAAAAGTATAACGAATAATAAATAGGGGTAACTTAGTAAACTTTGCATTTATTATTTTTCTTAATGTGCGTGAAAATAGCTAAAATAACAGTTATAAGGGACAGAGGGAGTACAAAGGGAAAAAGATAAATATAAAATCTTAAACTCTAGTGATTTAATTTCCTAAAGGTGCTCCTAAATCAAATGTCAATGTTCATATATAGAAGCCAAAGGCGATTCACAAAGGAACTGTCCTGATCAGATTGTATAAGGGTGGCATTTGGCTCTTTTGATGATAACGAGTTTGTAATTTATGCTAAATTCAAGAAACGTACAAAGGTCATATAATATTCGTACCCACAAAAGGAAAGATTGAGCATGACTAAACAACAAATCCTTCCATAAATATTTGTATTGTGACAGTGTCAGATAGAATGTGGCCAAATATTCGTAGAAGGATAATTCAAATGTGAATGTACTCTCATCTATTCCCATAAACGGATAGAATTCATATTCGATTGGATAAATCGCTAACCTTTTTTATATGAACTCGTATATTTTTGGAATTATGTATTAAAAAATCAACAGTATTTGTTTTACATACTAATATATCTATGTTACATGTTCAAAATATTGATTTGATCCGTTATTATACATAGGTTTCATTCGCTGCTGTCTATTGGGAATTTTAAAAAATAAATGCTATTAACGTGTAATTAGAAATTTCAAAATTCACAATAAAAAAAACTAAGATAATAATCTGGAATTTCACACGTAAAATTTGGAATCTCAAGAATATGGCCAAAAAGCCAATTGGTTTTTTTTTTTTTACAAATTTGTTCTTAGTTTTATGACTTTTTCACGTGAAATATTCATTTTTACACAAAGATATGAAAATAACATACAAAAGTTTTGGAAAAAGTCATTTTCCTTTACCACAAATTATCAGTGACCATATGACACTATTTGATCGTGTCTATTCCGCTCTTGTTTCTTTGCATGAGGGGTCCCAATAGCAAGTTCCTTTAGGTGTGTGGCGTGGTGAGGCACAGTGACCTAGGCTAAGCTGCTAAGCACAGCCAAAAATATATTTCTGTATCTTCGTCTCACAGAAGAGAATGCATGCTGATGGTGATGGGGGTACAGATTACAGAGTAGTGAACCACATTCCATTCAGTGAACATTCTTCTTCCACATTATTTGCTGCTGCTATCACTTTTTTTTTGCTTTTTCCTTCTTGGAAATAGTCCTGTTTCTTTTTCAAATTTTGGAGGGAGGGAAAATTAAACCTTTATTCCCATTATTGTTTAAGCCAAAATAATGTTACTCTATTTTAAAATATCCATGTAAGTTGGTTTTTCCTGAATTAGATAATCTCCCAAAGAGCAGCCTGCCATGTGGTCCTTTTATGATAAAATAGCTACTAATTGACAATTACGTTCCATTTAGTACAACACCTTTTCCATTTTCTTTACTATAAATTTTCCTATATATGTACAGATATAGGCGTGGCAAAATGAAGAAACTGAAAGACAATTCCTAGAGGTAAGAGATTATCTTAACCTTGAGTACTTAATAGCATGTAATTTATATACAAAAGCAGTATAGCGAGCAAATTAAGGGTCGATTTACAGATGGTCACTCAACTAGTAATATTTATTATCTCAGAAAGTCACCTTTATTTTTAATTCCAATTTCCTTCAACGAAGAAAGTGACTTTCTAAAATAATAACTATTAGTTTAGTAACTATATAAGAAATCAACTCCTTTAGCTCAACAAGTTGAACACCGGGTGAAACATACACTCATCAGCAAAATATTGTGATTGATCTCTCTTCGGAAAAAGATAATCATATGTTTGTAGTTTTGTATACAATTTGTTTTAAATGACCCACTACCCTCTAAAATTGGTCGAATTGTCAACCTAATTATCGGGAATAATCACACCTCCAAAGGTATTTAGGGATAGACAGACAAGTGATTTTAAAACATGATAGAACTCGTGATAATTTAACATTTACAACTATTAAAATGCCTGTAAGTGATATTAACATTACCTGCACGGTAGAAGTGAGATTAACATTACCTGCACAGTAGTGGATGTAAAAAAGTAAAAGGTACAATTAACCCTTTAACCTTTAACATAAAACTTTTTTAATACATTATAGGATGAAAAGGAAAAGAGTAAGTTCCTTTAGTTTCAACTAACTTGTTTTAATAATAACTTAAACTAGACGACAAATATTGCACTTTCTCCTTTTCAAAAAACCATACTCACATTTAGGGAACAAACAAAGAGTGCTTATTAGGAGGTCTATTCATAGATGTAAGGTTGTGGTCCAGTTTATTGTTAGCCCCGACAGTCTATACTAATCTGTCTTAAACTTAAAACTGGTAGGTTTGCAGTTTTTTGTGATTATAGTATCCATAGGTGTATATCTCAGAAATAAAATGCGAAACAATCCAAACAACTTTTTGCATAAAGAAGAAGGTGTAGATTGTGGTAAGAATTCAAATCTTATTAATAGCTAGGTGATAATTGTTTGGTAATGAAGAAGGCCGGGAATTTTATCAAGCAGATTCAAAAAGGCATTGTCTCTTGTGTTCAGGGGAATGAATAATTGTTATATATTTCAAATAAATATAATTCGTTTATATACGTACGTAACATAATTTTTCGATGAAGAGAATTCGTTAAACTCTTCGATAAATATGTCTCCCCCACGGCTCACTCATAGCGATTGAGTTAGGAAGGGGGCCATCTTAGTTGACAGCTTGTGTATGCCTAAAAAAATGTTAGAAAAATATTGATGGGCGAGAAGTAAAATGATATGGTTTAGTCATATTCAAAAGTTATATTTTAGATCTTATACTTTATTACTCCTATCAAAGACTTTTATGCCAGTAAAAAAATATAGAGAATTTCTTGGATTTTTTCTTTTTTCATTTTACATAAGGACCTCAAGGCTAGGCACTACTTCACTGCACAAAAAGGCTGCATCAACAGTGTACACACTCTTTAACAGAGACACCATACCAAGCATGACTAAAGGTGACTCCTAGTGTTTTGACTTCACAGTCATAACATCTTCAACTTTCCTCCAACCGTGGGGCCACGCAAGGGATAATTTTCATCTCTCACACGCATTCACACTCAAAGTAGAGTAGGGCCTTTCTATTTATCACATAATGACTTTCCTTGCCATTAGTGGAGGACAAAATAATTAGCCTTTGAAGCTGAGTGAAATTGGCATGTGAAAGACCTTATCTCAAGTCAACAAATACGTTCCCTAACCAGATATTACCTCGGCGAAGATGACGGTATTTTCAAGTTTAACAAGATTAGATTAGTCTTGGTAAATTCATTTTTGAATGATTCATTAATAGAATTAGGCTATTGAGTTCTCCTTTTAATAATGATTTACTCTAAAATACGCCTAGCTTTTTGATGATTAGATAGGTAGCGAAAGTAATTTAAGGCATGCATGTGACTTTAAGTATATTCATAATCACCCATTTGAAACCTTTTGAATATTGGGAGTGCGGTAAGAAATTTTAAGAATGAGAACAAAAAAAGATTTCAAAGAAGGCCCCATAAATATCATTGCACCTCATGTTATATTATAAATAAAGTCGCTTTGAAGTGAAGATATATTGGAGTGGAAAATCCCACCTCCACCGGTTTCCAAAGTATAAATAGACAAAGTAAATGATTTGGACCTTCTAAAGTATGTATATAAATAAAAAGGGAAGCGGTGGAAACTAAAATAGAGCAGGTTGTTGGGAATCACTCCAAATTGACATGCTCAGCTAATGGAAAAGGGAAAGGCATCACGATGTTCTTATTTTCCTATTTATAATCATTGTATGCGTGACATAATATATCTTTGTGAGGTGATTCAAGTCCTTTGTCTTTCTAAAAATTTACTCTATAAGTATTTTTTTCGATTGAACAGCTGAAATTGATGATAGATAATCTATATCTATATATAATATAAAGCGAGCGTAAACGAGGTGATGTCAAGACACTTCTACATGGTAAATTCCATTCCTATTTATCTTTTTTTCTCAATTTTTTGGCATCTTCATTCATTTTGCTGATTTAAAAAAATTATTATATTCATGTAGTTAAACAAAATTCAATACAAGCATAAATATTACTTATTGCAATTAAATGATCAACATTCACATGTTACATAGGAAAAAAAACGTTAAGCAGCCTATAAACAATCATAAAAAATTATTTATTGCAGTTAAATGTTTCAACATCCGCACGTTAATGCAAGAAAACATTCCAATAACAGCTTTTGGACCTTTCATATTCCTTATTTATAGTGGACAAATGAATGCCTGGAGCCTCCATTTTGAGGCAATACTAAACCACGCCACGTAATGAGGTGAGCATTAACTCTCAGTCTCTCATTACTTGCTCCTCTATTGTAACTTACATCTCATTTAAATCCATTAAAGATCTTTAATTACCAAATACTACATTTAAATATGAAGATAAAGAACAACTACACAACTCATATTGATTAGGAACAAGATGGGACTAGGTTGAAATTAGAAAATATAAGACTTCTAAGAATTGTTTTCCCGGCCAGGTTCCTTCCCTTATTTATTATCTCTCTATTCATAATTTCTCCCTAAGATTTTGAGTTTTATAGCCTGGATGGGTTGTGGTAAGAAACTAGGAGATGAAACCTTTATCGAAATCAAATTTGATATGTTTTTGTTCAAGGAGGATATTTACATTATGTAAGGGTATTGCGAGTTCTTAAAATTTAATAAATGGGCTTTAAGATTATACTTCTAATGGCCATTTAAAAAGAGGTTTTGAATTATTATTTTCATGTAAAGCATTTCTTATGACTCCTTTCCTTCCATTCTAGATTTTTCTGCAAGCTATATTTTGGGTGACATCAGATCTACTCAAATGATATGTATAAGGAAAAAATTGACATAGATATATTAGTAAAATTTAATTAGTTGTGTTTTACCTTTTGGCACAACAGTAAAGAAAATGGAGAATGAGTATCTTTTTTCCCTTCTGATTTATGAACAACCTTTTGTCTCTTTTGATTTAGGAAAAATACCATTTTCAAGAGAAAGTAGTAGCATGAAAGAGGGACAAAAAGGAAAAGACATACATATTTTTTGAGAATTAGTGCTTAAAGACATAAATATAGATCTTGTATCTATTATTAGGAGTATGTAGGTTCATTTCAATTTAATTAAAAAAAAGTTGTTGTTCCCTTTGTGTTAATCTTTTGGTGTTTTTAATTATTTCGAAGATTATTTTGTCAAGCGAGGAACCACATGAATAGTGTCTATTTTGTTGTAACTTACTTAAGTTTAGGTGTCCTTTCAATTAGGCATTATTATTTTATAACTTTAATTTGAGGTTTTACTTTAAAGGAGATTTGGTAAATTAAGAGTTTAGATATGAATTTATAGGTGAGAATTAGTTTTTGTCATGTTTCTTCTTCTTTTATGTCGACTAATTTATAAAAAGAAAAGTTGTCTCACTGATATATTTTTAGGACCGCGCGAAGCGCGGATAAATTCTTAGTTAAGTATAATAGCATGTAAATGACCATTGCCTCCTATACATGATGCTAGAATAGCATTTTCATGGATGTCGAAATACATGATTGCTCTAACCACGAGACCTATAATTAAGTGAAGCTTTTAGAAGCTATAGTTAGTGGAGAACAGAAAGTGTTCACTGGCAATCCATTCACTGTTTGCCTTGCAGGCTTATAAGTTTTTTGCCTAGATATACCTTGCAACTACTGATGACACTGTCCTCTGATTTTATAATAGCACCATAGTTCAGCTTACATAAAAATCATTAACGGTTAAAACTTTTAATTTCACCGTAGTGGACTTCAGTGAAAGGTTGGATAAATAACACTACCTAGGTGCATTAGCTCTTAGCACTATATCTCATACTAAGTATTTTCTGGAAAATTAAGTACCCTATCAGAATACCTCTATAGGGATCTAGTGGTCAAACGAAAACACCCCAATTGTTGACTGGGATTACAAAACTACAGCCAGTTTCCCTCCACCTCACTTTTGTTTGTACATTGTTTCCAATGCTTTGGTTTTTAGAAATCAAAAGACACATTATGTCTTCATGGAATCCATCTAATATATGCATTTTGAAGCAAGGTTGCATGAATTCAAATAAGAAGTCCAACCTAAGGAGCAAAACTCAAACAAATAATCATGATGTTTAGACAATTAAATTTTGTTCACTCTTTTTCCAATCGTTTGGTTACTGGCCTAAGCGCTAAGTCTATTTAGTCATCATAAGCTTCACTTCCCACTTTGGCTACTTTATCTGCCCAAGCTTTCAAAGCATATAATCATAAAACACTACCATTGCAGGTCCCCCGTGGAGTTGTTTTTTGGTTCTACAGAAAATATCAGGTCACTTGGAGAGCTGTAGGGACATTAGACATACACCCATGGGAGTCCCTATGATCACTTGGTTACCATGACTTGAATTCCATCATATTTGGTTACCATGACGCAGTTACAGCTTACCGAGGACATGACCTTAGATAGGAGGGTATGGAGGACTCAGATTTGTTGGGAATAAACCCGCCACAGAAATAATATTCACGGTATTAACAGCGGAATAATAAAGTAGCACCGTGATACGACTAATCAACAAGAATAAAAAGAGCAATAATGACACCAAGATTTTTACGTGGAAACCCAAAAGGGAAAAAACCACGGGCCGAGAGGAGCAACTGATATCACTATAGCAAGGATTTTACACTTTGTAAGTTTGAGTAAAATACTCCAAAGACCACTACACACTCAAAAGAAATAACCCTCTTTTAAGCTTTTCCCACCTCACTACAATATCGCTCACACTCTCTATTTTTCCTCACAGACAATTTCTAACCCTGTCTGTGATGCCTCACTCTTTCTCTCTTTTCGTTGGTGTGTTGAATGAGAAGCCTGAAGGCTTCTATTTATAGGAAAAGTTGGCTCCCTCTTAACCAATCAAAATGAAGGAAACAATTGCAAATGTCGCGACATAGTCTTCAATTGCAAGATGTCGTGACATAGTCTTCAAGTGCAAGATGTCGTGACATAGTCTTCAAGTGGCCAACTTGTTAGAGACAAACTCATGTCCAGACTTCACTTTTCCTCTTCATTAATTGAATGGGTGTGGACCTCATCAATCTCCCCCTCCAGACCTATTCACCGGAAGGAGCTAACACCAGGTTTCTAGTTTGAGTGCATCCCGACAAGTTCCTTGCATAGCTCGAACTTGTCTCTTAGTACCACCTTGGTCAGCATATCCGAAGGATTCTCAGATGTAGGGATCTTTTTTACCTGCATAGATCCGTCCTCTATCTTTTCCTGAATCCAGTGATATCTCACGTCGATGTGCTTCGTCCTTGCATGGTACATGGAGTTCTTCCTGAAGTCTATTGCACTTTGACTGTCACAATAGATGACATACTCCTCCTGATGCAATCCAAGCTCTTGAAGGAACCGTTTCAGCCATATCATCTCCTTGCCAGCTTCAGTGGCAGCAATGTACTCTGCCTCAGTTGTTGAGAGCACGACACTCGCAACTTTGACCGCCATGATATAGCTCCGAAAAAGTAAACGGATATCCGGTAGTGGATTTTACGTGATCAAGATCCTTTGCCATATCGCATCTCGTACGTATATCTGTCGGGATAGGATCGATCCTCCAAAACATAGCGGTCTCCGGTGGTACCTCTCGAGTACGAGTATCACAGCGCTTCCCGATTGTTCTTTTCCAGGATTTTCAAGAAACCTGCTAACAACACCCACTGCATGAGCAATATCAGGTCTAGTGCATACCATTGCATACATCAAGCTTCCGACTGCTGACGAATAAGGAACTTTGGCTATGCCCTCTTTCTCTTCATTTGTTGTAGGGCACATCTACTTGCTCAACTTCAGATGACCAGGAAGAAGCGTGCTAACGGGTTTAGTACTCTTCATGTTGAAGCGTTCTAGTACACGTTCAATATACTTCTGCTGAGATAGCCACAACTTTCTGCTTGTTCGTTCTCGAACAATCTTCATCCCAAGAATTTGTTGTGCTGGGCCCAAGTCCTTCATGTCAAATGACTTGGACAAATCTCCTTGACTTGGCAATCAGCTCCTTGTCTTGTCCTACAATTAACATGTCATCCACATACAACAAAATAATAAAGTTGTTGTCAGAAAATCTTTTGAAGTATACACATGGATCAGAATAGGTCTTTGTGTAAGTTTGACTTTTCATGAATGAGTCAAACTTCTTGTACCACTGCCTTGGTGCCTGCTTCAACCCATAAAGACTCTTATTCAATTTGCACACCATGTGTTTTTTTCCTGATACTTCAAATCCTTCTAACTGCTCCATATAGATCTCCTCTTCCAAATCTCCATGAAGAAATACAGTTTTCACGTGCAACTGCTCCACTTCAAGATCTAGGCTAGCTGCTAAGCTCAAAATGGTTCGAATAGAAGTCATTTTGACAACAGGTGAGAAAATTTCGTCAAAATCAATACCTTTCTTCTGTTCGAAGCCTTTTACTACCAATCGAGCTTTGTATCTGACCAGCTTGCCATTTCCATTTTTCTTGAGCTTGAAGACCCACTTGCATTTGAGTGGTCTTTTGCCTTTTGGAAGTTCAACCAGCTTGTACGTGCCATTTTTATGTAGAGATTCCATCTCTTCTTGCATGGCTTTTATCCACTGGCTCTTTTCTGGATGGGACAGCATCTCCTTCAGACTTTATGGCTCCCCCTCATTACTAATGAGGACATACTCTGGGGAAGGGTATTTGGATGACTCTACCCTTTGCCTTTCTGATCTCCTCAGAGGTTGAGATTGTTCTTGTTCTTCCTGAGTAGGGTACTCAACTTGCTTGGCATATTCACCAAGTTGCTCCCCCTACTCAGCAATCTCGTCAGGTTGCTCCCCCTGCTCGACAACCTCGTCGATCGTACTTTCTGCACTTATGGGATGGTTAGAAGGAATGGTAACAAGGTTAGGGACTATACCATTCTTAGCCTTCTCTGACATATTCTCAACAGTTCCAACTTCACTTTCTCGAAGACTACGTCTCTGCTTCTGATGACCTTCTTCTTTACAAGATCCCACAGTCTGTACCCGAACTCTTCATCTCCATATTCGATGAATATGCAGGGAACAGATTTAGCATCCAACTTTGTTCTATGCTCCTTCGGTACATATGCAAAAGCTCTGCAACCGAACACCTTCAGATGCGAGTAGGACACCTCCTTGTTGGTCCAAACTCTCTCTGGGATGTCAAACTCCAATGGAACTGATGGACTCCTATTGATCAGGTAATAGGCTGTCTGAACTGCTTCACCCCAGAATGACTTAGGCAGTTTAGCCATTCTGAGCATGCTTCTCACCTTCTCAACAATGGTGCGATTCATCCTCTCGCCCCTACACCATTGTGTTGTGGGGTTCCAGGAACTGTCTTTTCATGTTTGATCCCATGGCTTGAACAGTACCCTTCAAATTCCCTTGAAGTGTACTTACCTCCATTGTCACAACGGAGACGCTTTAGCTTTCGACCTATCTCCCTTTCCACCAGAGCATGAAATTTCTGGAAAACTTGAAATACCTGATCTTTGGTTTTCAAGATATAAACCCACAATTTTCGTGAAGCTTCATCAATAAAAGTAACAAAATATTTGTTACCGCCCATCGACTCTATCTCCATTGGACCATAGACATCAGAATATACCAAATCAAGTATATTCAATTTTCTTTCAGACGATGTCTGAAATGAGACTCTATCTTTGCTTACCAAATAAACAGTAGTCACATGGTTTTATCGTTGTACCTTTGGCAAAAGAAATAAGTGATTTCTTGGAAAGAATTTGCAATCCTTTCTCGCTTATATGGCCCATTCTTCTGTGCCATAAATCTGCAGAAATCTCATCTTGAGCCGCGTTCAATTCACCTCGGCATATTTCTGCATTTGTCCTATACAACATGCCACGAGCAACTCCTTTTGCAATCACCAATGATCCCTTGGTGAGTCTCCAGTTTCGATTTGCAAAATAGTTGTCGTATCCATCTTGGTCCAAAGCAATTCCCGAGATCAAGTTCAACCTCAAATCAGGTACATGGCGCACATCCTTCAGAACCAATGTGCATCCGACATTTGTCTTGATGCAAATGTCTCCGATCCCCGCAATCTTTGAGTAACTGGTGTTACCTATTTTCAGCATGCCGAAATCTCCTGCTACATATCTGCAGAAAATGTCTCTTACCGGTGTGGCATGGTAAGATCTTTGCGGTGTCAACCACCCATTCCGACTCTGAACCTGCCAAGTGCATGCATTCCTCTTCCCCGTTTATGAAGAGAACAACATTATCATTGTTTTGCCGTGGTGGGTTGTGTTGTCGTCATTCTTCGGCCACTTTTCTTTCACCTTTGCCTCTTTTTAGCTTCGGACAATCTCTTTTGTAGTGGCCTGGTTGATCGCAATTGTAGCAATTTTACGGCTTTTGAATTGGATCGAATCTTAGATTTCCCAGAAGCTCCAGATCTACCATAGTTGCTCGAACCCCTTTGGTAACTCCTGCCTCTACTTTCTGTGATGAGAGCCTGACCGTGATTTTCAGGCTTTTTTCTCATCTTCTCGTTGAGTAGAAGAGCTGATGTGACATCCTTCAGCTCAATTGAGTCCTTACCATGCAAGATGGTTGTTGCCAAATTATCGTAAGAAGATGGCAACGAGTTTAAGAGAACGATGGCTTTATCTTCCTCCTCGATCTTTACTCCGAGGTTGGTCAGCTGCGTGATTAATCCATTAAGCACATTTAAATGTGACAAAAAATATGTACCTTCACCCATATGAAGGGCGTATAATTGCTTCTTTAGGTACAATTTGTTTGTCAACGTCTTGGACATGTACAGGTTTTCCAACCTTGTCCAGATACCACATGCACTTTCTTCGTCAATGATGTTATTGACCACATCATCTGTTAAGTGCAACCTGATTGCACTAGCTGCCTTTTCATCCATTTCTTCCCAATCCTCATCTTTCATGGATTCGGGCTTTTTGGATTTTCTTTAGTGCCTTGTGCAACCACTTGTTGGATGAGCGGAGCATCCTCATCCTTTCTGCCATGTTGAGAAACCGCTATCACCGTTGAATTTTGCTACCTCGTACTCTACTCCGGACATTTTTTTTCGAGTATAGTACGGCCCACCGTAAAAAATATTTCTGTGAATGAGCAGATCCTGTGCTCTGATACCAGTTGTTGGGAATAAACCCGCCACAAAAATAATAGTCACGGTATTAACAGCGGAATAATAAAGTAGCACCGTGATACGATTAATCAACAAGAATAAAAAGACCAATAATGACACCAAGATTTTTATGTGGAAACCCAGAAGGGAAAAAACCACGGAAGGCGAGAGGATCGGCGATATCACTATAGCAAGGATTTTACACTTTGTAGGTCTGAGTAAAATACTCCAAAGACCACTACACACTCAAAAGAAATAACCCTCTTTTAAGATTTTCCCACCTCACTACAATATTGCTTACACTCTCTATTTTTTCTCATAGACAATTTCTAACCCTGTCTGTGATGCCTCACTCTTTCTCTCCTTTCGTTGGTGTGTTGAATGAGCAGCCTTCTATTTATAGGAAAAGTTGGCTCCCTCTTAACCAATTAAAATGAAGGAAACAATTGCAAATGTCGCGACATAGTCTTCAATTGCAAGATGTCGTGACATAGTCTTCAAGTGCAAGATGTCGTGACATAGTCTTCAAGTGGCCAACTTGTTAGAGACAAACTCATGTCCAAACTTCACTTTTCCTCTTCATCAATTGAATGGGTGTGGACCTCATCAAGATTAGGGTAGAAAGCTAGTAGATAGTCTCGTTTATCCTTTCATATTAGTAGTTGCATTATCACGCTATAGTTTCTTGTGCTTTGATTTCTGCTACTATCTGTTATTTCCTATACTTTGATTATCTTATTTTATCTGTGGTAGCTATTGTCCCTTTGCAAACTGCTTCATCATGGCTTAGTCGCTTTCGTTTTTTTCATTTCCATATCGCTTTGAATTTATTGGCCTTATCTGACCTCCTTTTATGCTTTCTATTGAGCCGAGGGTCTTTCGGAAACAGCCGTCCTACCTTGGTAGGAGTAAGGTACGCACACTCTTCCCTCCTTCCCCACGTTGTGGGATTTCACTGGGTTGTTGTTGTTGTTGTTTTGGGTTGAACCTATGTATTCCCTTTTATGAGGAACAGTCTGTGAAGTTGCATAAAGTGGGAGCGAGATTTTATCTACAAGTGGAACCAAATAAAGTATCTGGAGGCAATCCATGCAATGATAAAAGAGAATTGACATGATGAATACAGTGAAAATCTATACAGGGTGGCCTTAAATGTACATAGGCAGCATCCTATGACACTGAACACAACGTTTATAGGTCATAAATAAACAATAGTAAAGGCTCTGAACAGATCTTAAATAAAAACTTTTTTTTTTTTTTTGAGTAAGTCTTAAACATAAAACTTATTCCGTCACTGGATAGTATTTAAACCTTAGATTCCACCTTAATAATGCTGCATGAAGCTCAGCTTGATTCGAAAATACAAAGGAAAAGAAACCGAAGCAAAGATATGATGATAATTTAACGACACCACCGGGTAGTAATGCAGCATTCTTAGTACCACCTTGTTAGTTCTCCAACTCAACAAATGTTCAAAAGAACTATATGAAAGCAGAAGCACCAGAAAGTTGATACCTCTTTGCCCCTTACATCATTTAGGTGAGAATGGTTTCTACGTGCCACGTGCAAGAGCAAGGGGAAATGAAGAATAGATTGCATAAGATACTTATACCTGCACAAAGATTAAAGCTGAATTTAAAAATGTTAAAAACAAAGTCCTGTCAATGAAGCATGACTATACCCTAATACAAATTATTTGTATTACTTGATGCAGTAAATGCAGAGCGGACACTAGACTCAACATCAGCCAACATTAGGAGGTTTGAAATAAACTGATAGTAAACAAAAGAGTTAAAGGCTAATCTTCTTCAATATCGTTTAGATGGGTTTCTAATCTTCTTAAATATCTTTTAGATGGGTTAAGTCATTAATAATGTACTGTCATTCTTGATTAAAATGGATCTGAAAATCTACATCCTTATGAACTGGAGAAGGGCCTAATCATCGATCTGAATAATTATATCATGGATCCCAGCATCACTTAAATTTGTCCTGGAAACAAATGAGTCACAAACCTCTTGCAGCATTGAGCAAATCTTAAAGCTAAATATAGAAGGAACATGAACCAGTTAATAAAACATGAGAAACTTCCCATACCCAGTAAAACTTGACTTTGAATTGCAACCAAACAATGAATGATGTGCATTAGCGGTTGAATTTAATCTCACCGATGAAAGAATATGCCAATTATGCTTTAGCTAAGTTCACGCTTTTACCAGCACACAGAGGTACCATGTCAAAGCGAACCCCAAGATAGAGTATCCATAAGCCTGAACATTAATGGTAGGGGTAAATTGATCTCGCTAGAGTGACTTCATTCTTCAGTCAACATGCCCCAGGAAACATATGATTTTGTTGATAAAGCTCCTCTCACGACGATAGCTGAATTTCAAGAGAGATACACTATCAGACACTGAAGGATAAAAGGACGTCTATTTTGCATGGTAAGACTGCTATGCATATAGCATCAATCCAGTTCAACAGTCATAGGCATATAGAGTTTTAAAGCCTCTACTTACATAATAAAGGTTGCTACAGTGAAACAGGTTATTCCCATGGGCAAAATGATTCCGAGAAGTTTTCCCCATTCAGAAGTATCTTTTCTGAGATTAGAGTGATGAGTCCAGAAAGAAGAAGAATGGTCCAACCAGAAGGCAGGCACCCATCAATGGAGAATGAGGGTGAACCCTGAGAAAAATCCATAAAGTAATCATGGTCTGAAATCCAGGGAATGTGAGATCTACTATCCTTCAAAATTCTATATTCTGTAAGCACCAACAAAATCCTATACTTCCATACCACAAGACACAGTAAGTTTCACAAGCATATACCTGGAAATAGCTCCTGATGAATAATGTGGAGTAAGTGATCCTAACTGCTATATCAGTCACGGACTGGAGCCTGCAACAAGACTACCTAGAGCTCAATGCGCAAATGTAATGCATTATGAAGAATGAAACTAGGTCTGGAGAAGCAATTAGAATCGGTTTCACTACTCAATCATTCTTCTACTTGTGACAAATGTAGCTAGTTCCTCAGCATAATGGCAGTGCCTCTGAAACTAGTTCTTTAAAAATGAGAGGTTGTATTAATGAAATACTGCTGACAGATGAAATATGAGAATCAATGACCGACATATGATATATGGAATCTTCAAGAAAATCACTCCGTAGAGCTATAAGAACAACTTATTTTTCGCATAGTAGAGGAGGTGGCCGTAATTCCGAACTACGATTTGAAGGAAAAACAATGATCATGATTTCCTTTTTAATTATTTAAGAAAAGATAAGTACATAAACAATTGGGCAATAAAAAAATCCTCCAGCACTTAGAAGATATCATTAGGATACTTAAAAGAATTTGCCAAAATCAAACCCAATTGTACCAGCTGAATGTATAAAATAATAAGACTGATATTTATCACTAGGTAAATACCTGAGAACACAAGCAAGACATCATTAGAGTGCTTGAGTGGGTTCTGATTTGGAACGGCATTCAGAAATGCTTCAGGCGTTCCTGCACCAAACACAACCGATCAGACTTAGAGAGTTTGCGGTAGTAAGGCTGGCAAAACTATGAAAAACTTTAGTTCGTTTAAGCATCTTAATAACCATAATCCACAATGCTGCAGAATGAAATCCTATAACGCTCAGCGGCAGAGTCTTCTAGATGCATACTTGATTTAAAGAACCCAGCTATTTGAAACTAAATAAAGAACTTTCTGAAGCTATTCAAAAGCATATACTATCAAGTCGGTAACATCATTTTTGAACAGCATGGTTTGGGAACCCCAATAATTAGAAACCAAAAAGCCCCTTACATAACGAGGCGGCAGCAGCAGCAGCATGTGTTGCAAGGATGTCTAGATAGTTTCTTGATTAACAGGGGTCAGAATCCAAGTTAGACGGAGTTAGGCTATCAGAAGCTTGTTTCTTAAACATACATAAACTTGCAGAATTATAAATAACATCTCCTAGTTGAACCTCAGAGGACGAAGAATTTGCCTCATCCTGATCGGTCTACAGATCCTAAAGCTCAAGAACACAAGCACAAAAGATGGTTCGTTCCTATTCACCTTAATCCAAAAAAAAGGTCTTGTCACTAAAAGTGAACAAAATCCATTCCCATTTGACGACTCGCTATGGTAAGGCATGGCTTCAGAACCTATCCTTTTATGGGATTCCAAACAGGCAAAACAAGCTATAAAAGCTTTGTCCTGAGGCAAGACCCCACTGAGTCCATTCAAGAAAAATGTACAAATCATGACTAGGATACAAGAAAACTGAGCTGGATTAGAAACAAAGATATTTGCTAACAATCCTATGTCCGCCAAAAATGTAAAACAAATTAACTCATCAATTGCCAAACTGCGCATCGAGGATAGCACATTAGCCTAGACATGCACAGTAAATAGGGCTGGTTAAATAAGCTTTGCCGGATTATAGAGCTAAACATGCTTTTAAATTTTTTATCAAAGATCAAGAGAATTCCCTTGTTTGGTAGCTGCATCATTCTCCGAATTTATACAAACATGTAGAGTCAGCTTTATCAAGAAGTTACCGATGTACGGCAGTGGTAGTGGAGAGAGTTAAATCATAAAAGTCAAACACATCGAAGTAGCAGCCAAAGATTGGGAATTGCAACCTTCAGCCTGTTCCCCTTCTAGAAAATGGCTCTCTTTCAAGATCATATTTAATAGCTTTGAGGTCACACTAACATACATTATTATCATTTATGATTTATGCTTCAAGGTTCATAAGATACTTCCTCTTTTACAATGATAATTATGTTATCTAATCTCTTCAAACTTTTGCAGATTATTGGTGTTCTGAACTGTTAATCTACTTATGTGTCAGGGTGAAATCGGCACTAGATTGGCTTCTGTACATGTGCTAGGCCTTAGGCTGCTCAGAGGAAGCAGACGAAGATCCACAGACAGAGGCTGCCTAATAGTATTAGCAGAAATGATATAGAAACTGATGTTGCTCAAAATTTCCCTAAGATTCAACGGGCTTGTCCAGGCATCAGGACTCAGCAAAATCAAATAACCGTAACCCAACAAGTGAGGGAGCAGAACTGCTTTTGGTGTTCTTCAGAATGTAAGGCATGGTATCCTAGGACATTTTAGTGGGAGTAGGTCACAAGAAAGGTGTGCTATTGGAATGTGAAGACATTGAGGTGCCAAAAAAAAAAAAAAATGCTCTATTGAGTAATGTGTTAAGTCCTAATTTCCTCTCTTCCTTTTCCATGATTAAATCCGACAACCTTTTCCATTAACCTTATCCATTTAATTATGGAAAGGAAGACATTCTTTTTAACTGGGGGAGACTCTTTTGAATTAATAGACATTAGTGAAGACGTTAACTGATGGTTCTTATTGATAGAGAAAGAAGGTTCACGAGCAGAATCAGAATCAATGAAAATAGAATAAACTTTTCATGCAAGTAAGAAATTTTTTTTTTTTTGCCTTGATAGTACTAAAGCACAACTTAACCAAATTTAATTATTGCATAACTGCAAGTTAAACAACTCTAACGGGTGTACTGGAAAAACAAAAGAGATCAACAACTGAAAGTACAGATGTAAAGATCTTTGATAACAGTTCCATGGAGCGAGTAAGCAAATATTTTAAGAAAAAGATAAGGCATAAGTATGCAACATGACAAAGAGTACTGAAAGTTGGACGCCCGCCCCATCATCCCGTTTCTGAAGAAAGATCTCAGGTGCAAACCAACGGGTTGCTTGACCAACTTTTTTCTTGTCTCCAAATCTCTCTTTAGGATTTTGAAACTTCAAAAGATATTTTCACTCAAAGTTTAATGTCTATTATTGATTTAAGCAGTAATCTAAGATTGAACAAAAGTTTAAATGATCACATTAAAAGAGGGTGGTACTAGTACAACCAGATGTTAAAACGAGAGAGAGTGGCTTCAAATAGTTTAGACACTTCATACGCATACCTTCAAATATTAGATGCTACACGGTAACTGAAAATGCTAAAAACGGACGAGGTAGACCTAACATCAATGAAAAGAAAGTTGTCTCAAAAAGCTTAGAATCTATTGGAATCAACGTAGAAATAGTTACGAACATAATAGAATGAAAGTAAAGGAGCCATATAGATGATACCAACCGATTGGAATCAAGGTTTAATTGTTGGTTGTTACACTTAGATTAGGTTCAGTTTGTGCCAAGATCTTTTTTAATTTGATTGGGGACTTGCATATTAGTATAGGGATAATGACGAGATTTCGAGAACCTCTATTTGCTCGTATTAGAATAGAAGGGACCCAAAGAGAGTGGAATGAGTATAGAGGATTCATAAATTGAATCCACTGGTTAAACACATTTTCTTTTGGGGAAACCTCGAGATGGTCGAAGTTAATCTTGATTTGGTGCATTATACCATCCAATAACAATGAAATACATCTTCTTTAACAGAAATTTAAGAAACACTTCGCCTTCAAATAAACATTATGCAAGATGCGACCTTGCTTGAATTAATGTATATAAAGATAAAGAGCAGAACACTCAAACTAAAAAACAGTAGAAAATTTAGTTACCATGTCAGGCAGCTTTACAATGAGGATGTAGGTAGTTAAGCAACGTGAAAGGGTAGCTGCAGTTTCAACTATCAGCTGTAACTTGAGTTGAAGCAGATTCTGACACAATATGTAAGAAGGTTCTTCTAGTAGCTCCAGCATACATGCAAGCCTGCTCAATAGGAAAATTACAATAATAAAGGACACACAAAAAAAAAAAAAAAAAAAATCTACTCATCAATTACCAAATAGAAAAAAGTTATTTGTCGAACCAAAGAACTTAAATGGCCAATAAGTCGCTATTTTGGACTCATAGAGATGTCATAAGTCCAATGTACACTACTCGGAAGTCCCAGACCTTCACCCTGATGTAGGTAGAACAAATAAATATAAGTTAAAGCCAGTCGAAGCATAATCACATTGAAGCCAAAGACATACAGATTCAGTCAATGTTCATTGCAATGGACCCTCTTCAAAAGTCAAAATCAGATGCACCCATGGAATACTGCATTCTCCTAGGTCAGGTTGATAACCAGCTTGCAAGAATGTGCACAAAGCACATCTTAAAAAGTTTGTACATCAAAGTTTAAGCTTACTATTTATCCATATAGCCTGTGCATACTGACTCCAGTAACTTGGTTCCTGCAACCACAAAACAAAATGACATCCTACAAGTGTTACAATTACTCCCAACAGGAAGACCATCCAAGCTACTGTCAAGAGTTTTGCCGCATTTTCTGCCCTTGAAGATCCATCACTGCATAGGTAATTACAGCGATATCTTTAAACTTCAAACAGATGACGAATGATGTTTCTGATAGAAGTATATCACCTACCTGATACAGATAAATCCATAAACAGATATATGGCAACTTGTCTTGGTGGATCCAGACAATGTTAAACCAGATAAACTACAATCTATATTTGTTGTACAAGTTTTCAGCAATGTTGTTCACTTTATATTCAGGCAATGAACATTTGGTTTCCTAATATATTCTATTCACATTACCCGTTTGTGACACATTAGTTTAAGATCTAGAACACCTAACATTTGTGTTTTGCCCAAGATGTCTTCAAAATCTTCACAGGACTACGAATAGCTCTAAGAAATGAAAAGCTTTGCTCTGGAGACTAGTTTTGATGTTTCAACGTGAAAATCAAGCATGATTGAAGTCTTAAGAACAGAACTTCATAATTTTTTTATACTTCGACAGATATTTAATTGGCAATTATGTGGATCACAGTGTAGAAATTTTCATAATTCATGAGAAGGTGGTTCCGAAAGAAGAACTTCCTTACCTTTTCTGTTTGGAGAAAAAAAAGAACTTACTTACTATGGCCATGCAACCTCAAAAAAAAAAAAAAAACTCTATTTACTACAGGAGAGAAACAGTAAATTTACGTTTAGACAGATAAAAAGAAGCTTTAATCTATGAACCGAAGAAGAAGAAAGGGAGCAAAAGTGGCTTGACAGTAAATTATTCAAAAGTACCACTGGATATCAGTCCTCATGCATCCACGCCGGAAACCTTCTCAACTAAGAAAGAGCACACAAGTAATGAACAGGTGAAACTGTACAGCATACAACTACATGATGTGCCAAAGCAATGTTAGAGCATTTCGTATAGTCTTGGTTATGTTAGGATTCTCCATGAATCAAATTAATATCAAAACAATCTCAGTATTTCTAATTAAACTTTAATGTATTGCCTTTCTAATACATACTTCGGCTGTCAGAGTATTTTTTATAACTTCCTCTACTACTACAACAAATCATACTTTTTTCTTTTCTTATTCCCAGCACTAACCATAAGGAACAAATCGAAATGGACGGGAAAGAGTAGAAGGGATAAGGCCAAATCGGGAAGGTAACATGGATGGATGAAGCTAATGCAGCTAAAATCATTCTAAGTAAATTTCCAACAACCAGTAGAATCAAATATATATCTTTTCAAAAAGCATGTAACAACAGGATTCTAGTCTCAGTACCATGGGACTTTCCAGGTTTAAAAGGTTCTATTTTATTATCTGACTGAAACAGAAACAGATGCCGAGAACATTATGCATAATAATAAGTACTACCATCTTATATATCCTCATCCCAAATGAGGAGTTGAAGAAGGTCAAAAGAAACGTATTGCTTATCAAATTAACACTCCCATTTACACCGCAAACAATAAAGCAAAAAATTCATCAGCCCTCAAATTAAAGTAAATCTACAATTCAGCCTAAAGAATGAGCTCCACGAGATTTGAAAATTACCTAGAAATATAATAGGAGTAACTTATTTCAGGTTAACAAAAAACGTGTAACAATTTTGCTAGCATAAAATGTGACTAATGATGAGCACTGGTAAGAAAACAAATGTAAAGATTGCGGCATAGTCTTATTAAGTGAGGTGTCGAACAATCCAAGAGTTAGATACGAAAGGAATGCACCTTGATAGGAACTGAGTAGCTACACCACGTAAATATATCACCCATTACTGAAAAAAATAAACACAGAAACTGACAGCTTGTTTGGACGGTTGTATTGTATTGTGCTGTTAGTTTTAATACAACATTTATTTTGATTGTTACTTTCTTTCTTTTTTTTCTTTTTTTTTTTAATACCAAAAAATTACATTATCAAGTCAGTCAAAAAATATATCTATACGCGTAATTCTACTTATTAAAAGTTGGATTTTTTTTTAAAAAAAAAATATTATCGTCGTAAGGTGGCGTGACCTTTATATCAATAAATGAGGAATTACAAAGTGAAAGGGAGCATAAGCTCAACCCTCTATTCCAGTTTATAGCTAATGACTGCTCACAAAAAATAAAGCAATAGATCTCCGAATGTAGCAGCGAAGGAACCCAAGAATGGCTAAAAGTACAGCAGCCCATGACCCCAAAATGCAGCAGTATATTACTTCCAAAATTGAGGTGCAAATGACCAAAACGCAGCAGCTTTTGGGCTAAAAAATCAGCATCAACTGTAGCAGTGGATTACTCCCAAAGTGAGTTGCAAATGGCCAAAAAATCAGCAACGTTTGGCCTAAAAAATTACACCCGTAAAAGGTTGAAATGCAGCCGCGTTTGGCCTAGAACATACAGCAGCAAATGGCCAAAAATCAGTTTTGATTGTTACTTAAATTTTATTGAATCGCATTGTTAAATTCATTGTTATATAATGATGAAAAGTTTCATTTTATGTAACATAGATTTGATGTTACTGTGTAATTACCTTTTTTTTTTTTATTTGCTTATTATCTAATAATTCTATTTTATCATTTACCCGATCGACAGGACATCAAAATATTTATGAAACATAGGTAACAACCATACAGACAAAGTGTAAAAGGGAATATGAGGTGCGAGGAAAAAATACTAACCGACTAAGTAGTTGAAAGATTTGGGACTGCTGCAAGGGAGAGATCAACGAAATTGCGGTCTATAATTCAACCCGGATTTTCCCAGCACCCTTCCTAGAACGGTAAGGAGTTATTAAAATCATTTTCTTTTGGGACAATAAAATTATGCCTTTTCTTTCCAAAAAAAAAAAAAACAAATATGACAAAAACTTTGTTCTCACCTATCCTG
Source organism: Lycium ferocissimum (assembly GCF_029784015.1). Lineage (NCBI taxonomy): Eukaryota > Viridiplantae > Streptophyta > Magnoliopsida > Solanales > Solanaceae > Lycium > Lycium ferocissimum. Next base: position 31,487,695 of record NC_081346.1, read on the forward strand.
GTATGCCATGTCATATTGAAGTTTTATTTTTAATAATAAATTCATTTAATTCATATCCATTGTACTCATTTAATTCGAGAAAATGATTTGTAGCTCACTTACAAAATATTGTTGTTTTTATGTCCTTTTTATGAGATTTTCATTTTACACGTAAGAAATTTGAAAATGTTATTTTCTTTTATTCAAATTGTAAGAGGACAAGAGATCTCATATTCTCATTTAATTCATGTCTTATATCATTTGTTGACTATAAAATTCTCGTCGAGAAAATAATAATCAAGACAGGAAAATATCGTAACAATCGTTATATTTGATTTCAGAATATAAGTGTTTCAATCTCTAGGAATCCTCTGATTCGTCTTTTCAACAATAAATTCAAGGGCTTTTGAGCTTGATCTTGCTTGAATTCAAGGGCTTTTGAGCTTGATCTTGAATCTAGCGGTCTTGATCTTGAACTTTGTCACGACCCAACCAGAGGGCCATGACAGGTACACGGAGCTAGCCTATCGAGCACCACCTAGCATACTTCTCCCCATCTATCTCGGTGGATCACATGTCTAGCTCTCAACTAACACCACATGAATGAATGTAAATTCTCAAAGTGAACTCATTACGTAATAACTATGAACTTCACCTCATATACATATACATATACATATACGCACAAGCCCACAAGGCTGCAAAAATGATATACAAAATATACATTAGGGAGACCATGAAACTTCTAACTATCCACATATGTCTACGAGCCTCTATCTGGAGTACTGAAAATCATAAGGACGGGACAGGACCCCGCCATGCCCCAAATATATACACAAAAGAAGTATACCAATAGACTACAACTCCGAAGTAGTGGAGTGCTCCTGTATCTCCGCTGACAAGCTCCTAGGGGTCTGGAACGTTTCCCTGTCTACTTGCGGGCATGAACGCAGCGTCCACAAAAGAAAGGACATCAGTACAAACAATGTACTGAGTATATAAGGCATGAATAATGACATAATAAAGAGATAATGAAACATGAGATAAAGAGATAACCTGTACATATGATTGCCTCTTAAGGCGGATACCATGCATGCTAGCTTTTACTTTTAAAACAACATCATAATTATATATAAACTGCCCGACCATATAGGTTCGGTGTTATCATCATTAGCTCACGTTCGGGCCTCCCGCGTCCGGGGTAATCATCCCACGCTGCCCACTAGTGGTATCTGCCCGGCCATGTAGGCACGATGTTATCATACATATATATATAAAGCTACTACTCTATCGGAGTGACATAAGGTCGGTGACCTCCGATTTACATTATAGAACAATCATCCTCGCTATATCTCACCTCGAAGAAACAAGTAACATAAGGTTAGATCAACAACAATGAGTGAAAGTAAGAAAAATCATGAAGTAAGCTCAATAATCTCATAATAGCATCAAGCCATAAGCTTTGGAATCTCTAGAATAGAATCATCATCATCATCGTTATCATCATAGAGAACATCATCAACTATATTTTAGGAATCATGAAAGTTATGGGCTTCTAGTGTTTCTAGAAATAGGAATATTGGTAATGTCATGTGGGGGTTCACAATTTATGGAATCATGCCTTTAGAAGGAAAAGGGTTAGCCTTACATACCTTTACGACTTCTATTTACTTAATGTTCTCCTCCAATGTCCGCGAAAACTACATTCAAGAGGATTTACACTAAGGTTAGGTCTTGAAAACCTTCTTAAGCTCAAACTAACATAATTACGAACTAACGAAATTTGGGCAGCACTTCTCCTATTTTATCGACTTCCACCATATTGCAAAACAGCCCCTAAACAACAATAACAACATTCATAATATCATAATCATGAATTTACATTCAAATTAGTCTCAAATTTAACCAAATCCCCTTTTCGAGTTCACCTCATAGTCACCTTCTTCACTACAACATTTATAGCTTCTCCACTTTAATTCTTTTCCTTTCTAAGGGGTATTAAACCTTTAAGTCAACTCAACCATACAAATAGGGTGAAGAACATACCTTGTATTTGAAGAACTTCAACTCACACAATTTTTTTCAAGGTCAAGTTCACCACAACACTAAGTGAAAGCAAGAACATCCAACTTCCATAAATTAACTAGGTTTTCAAGTTTGATCTTCTCTTGATTTGATTTGGAATGATTTGGTGTGTTTGTGGGTGTTAAGGGGAGCTTAGAGAGACATTAGGGATTGATTTTGGGTGAAAAATGAGGCCCAAGTCGTGGGAATATCAATTTATAGGCTTAGAAGAAAAATTCCACCGACTCAAATTCTAAAAATTTCTGGCAAAGTACGGGTTACTGTTCATCCCGTACTTCAAAGTACGTGATACTGTTCATCCCGTACTTCAAAGTACGTGATACTGTTCATCTCGTACTTCAAAGTACGTGATACTATTCATCCCGTACTTTGGAGGCAAAAATTTTCAACTTTCTGAAAATTTCGGTAAAGTACGCCCAAAAAGTGCGGGACGTACATTTTTGTACGAGTCGTACTTTCCTCCGTACTTCACAAAATGCGATCTGTCATTGCATTGGAAAGAAGACTCGCTAAATTTCAATTTACATAGGTTATGGATTCCGTAACTCCTCATATTCTAGGAGATATGCCTCTTTGAAGTTGGACCAAAAAATCCTGTCAAAAATTTTGCCAAGTTTTTCCAAATTTTCAACGAACCTAATTTCTTCGATTTGCTTGATCCCGAAACCTTTAAATACTTGTCTAACACTTATTAAAAGTCTTCCTTAATCTTTTAGGGGTATCATAGAATCTCTGTATTCACGTTAGTTTGCTTACGACGACGCGAAAATTCACGAGGTGTAACAAACTTATACTAGGATTCAAGGGCTTGAAGCTTGATCTTGAATCTTCATCTTGATCTCTAGAACTTCTAGAGAAATACTTGAGTGCTTGAATGCTTTTAGCTTGTAGGGATATCTGCGACGTTTGATCCACGAGCTCTCTCTGGCTTCTTGTTAGAATTTCTGCCCCTTTTCTGAATTATGAGGCCCCTATTTATAGTTGTAGGATGAAGGAGTTGTGATAAGGACGAACTACTTTCGGCCAATCAGATTTCAATTGACATGGCGATATTTGATTGGTCGGAACATGTCGCTTGTACACGTGGCACATCTTCATTGGCCTTTGATTTGACTAGGCATGCTGCATCATTTTAACACGTGTCATGACCCTATAGGCTTCTTTGTTTGACTTGGCGTGCCACGTCATTTGACACGTGGCACAAAAGTGGGCCTCTAGAATAAGATGATATCTTGGGCTTGGCAACGTGGGTTCATCATTTGTAGCCCGATTAAATGGGCTAGCCCAACGCATTTGGATTTTTTAATTAAATCCATATTTATTGGACTTAAATAATTCACCCAATTATATTAGCCCATAATTTATTTTATTGGACTAATATCTTGAATATAATCTGAATCTCATTTGGATTTCAATCCAACAAAATTTCGTTATCTACAAATGCCCCCTACTTCGAAACTTGTTGAGGTAGGAATATGTCATTACTCTGAAACAAGATTTTGAAGTATCAAAAAGAACTATAATCTCTCGTGAAGATATTTTGCTTGAGAATTCCTTGTCGGCAGAAAAACCCATGCCCGATTCCTCCATCTCAATTTTAGTCAAATAAGAGTCTAATTAAGGAATCAATTGACCTCTGCTTAATTTATGTGTCCATCGTGAATCAAGCAAGTGTTAGGAATCTTTTAAACATTGCACACCATACAGTTGTCGCTTCTAACAAGGAAACATACAAGTAACTTGCTGCATTGGAACTTTGATTAGAAAAGATCGGAGCTAATGTTCCCACAATGACTTCTCATGCTCTTTCAATTCTAGTTGATTAAGGACACTGGTAACATCTTTTGAGATAGATTCCCATATTCCACGTCGAGATAAAGCTTCCAGACAACCTCCATTCATTTGTTTACCCCGGATTCGGTAACAATTAAATTTGTAAGTGAGGTATGGGATATGTGGATGAATTTTAATCTATTTGGTTGACGTGAAGTGTCAATGGACTTGTTTGTTGCGATATATATATATATATATATATATGAGTGCTTTATTGCTGTGAGAACGTGTATGTGATTGGTGGTTTATGCCAAGTATATATATATATATTAAGAAATATGTTATATTGAATGAATGAGTAAAGCTAAAGAACACCACAAATCTGGATCAATATCAGTGAGAGAGAGCGTCAATATATTTGACTATTACCAAGTTGAGATCTGAAAAAGCTAACCCCAAAAAGGGGGAGAATGTCCTCTATTTATAGGTATGCTTTACGGGCCTTTAATGCAACACAAAAGCCCTTATGAATAAAGAAACCCTAAAAAAGATAAGGTAGGACCGTACGGTTTGACACCCGTACGGTTGTCAGTACAAAATGACATAACGGTTTCCTGACGCGTGCCAACACCGCAACCGGTTAACCGGACCAACGGACACGTTGATCTTGGATCGGCATACCCGGACCAACAGACATGCTTTTTTTGTCTCAGGTCAATTGCATTTGGTACGATACCCCGGTGTGAAGAAAAGACCGAACATGCTCGTGCTCATTTGGTCATACCGTCGGCTCTAGATTCGCCGGTCACACATTGACCCGGTTTTTATCGTATACAGATAGTCCCCACACTTTCCGGATTATAGTTTAACCGGAGTAACGGGAAGTGGATAAGGCCAAAAACCGGTGGTTCCATAAGCTCGTTCTTATCTTCAAATTTGGCGGGAACAGTTATGTCACGTCCTTCTGAATTCGGCCGCGTGTCTCGTCCCGAGTGGTCGACCTCGGGAACCGCCTTAACCCACGTCGCTTCATATCACGTCTCATTAATTGTGGGACACGTGTCGCCATTCGATTGGTTATTCTCTGTAACTGCTACAGTGGAATGCCTATATAAGGCCCAAAGCAGCTCCATTTTTCCACTTTCACTTTCACTTCTCTTCTTTAGCTTCTTTGCTTATTTGGTCGTAGAAGCCTCTGTTATCTTCTTCATTTGCTTTGAATCTTCAAGGTTTTTTTGCATCTTTCAACTGCCTCTTCAATCTCTCTAATATTCCCCTTTCATTGTTTCGTTCTTGTCTTGAATCTTTCATCTGCCACTTCAAATTCTCAAATTTTCACTCTTTCACCTTCAAAATGTCTGTCAACACCGAATCTACTTCCCAGGACATTCCCTCGGTTTCTTCTCCGGGAGCCGAGCCTGTTTTAAAACCCAAAGGTAAGACCTTCGTGGAACCGACTGCCCTGGACATAATACCGTCCAAGCCCAATTACAACCATGAATTTGACGTTAAGAACCATCACCCATCACGGACAGGAGTTTCGACGTAAAGCAATACCCTTCGTCTATTACAGAAGATCTTCTCCCTTGGGTCCGGGCCGAATATGGATGGGATAAGCATCCGATGCAAATGTTCGCCCCCAGGCCCGACGAGTCCATTACCGATCACAGAGAAGGTTCCCTGTACGTTTACCCGTATCTGTTCTCGCTCAAATTCGATCCTCCAATTGATCCGTTTATTCTCGAGATGTGCCAGACATACAACGTGACCTTGGCCCAAATTGGGCCGATTATTTGGAGGATCGTGGCCTGCTCCGCCTACTGGCCAATAACGCAAAAAGGGAATTAACGTTGGCGCACTTCAGCTGGTTGTATTCTCCGAGAATCTTCCGAGGGGGCGTGATAAAGGTCGCCAAACGAGGTCGGAACTCGATTCTTTCCAAATTCGACGAGGATAGAGATCGAGGATGGTTGGAACGTTATGTCCGGGTAAGGACCGCAGACATTATTCCGGCTGATCACATGCCCTTTCCGGAGGGAAAATACATTAACCCCCCCCCCCAACGTATACTCGGATTAATTATGACGCACCCAACCTTTGCGGGCAACCTATTACCCCCCTGGCCTTATTTTTTCTGTATTTTTGTACCTTTTTTGGCTGACGTGGAAAAAAAAATTTAATAGCGAGTGAAAACAGTAAAAATAGTTTTTATATTTTAATAAAAAATTAATTTTTTTTAAAAAACCCATTTTTTTCTCTTTCTTCTTCTTTCTCCTTTTTCTCTTTCTTCTTCTTTCTCCTCAACCACCCCCACCGCCGCCGCCGCCGCCGCCGCCACCACACCGCCGCCACCGATGCCGCCATGATTGAACATAGCCCAGTTCGTGAAATCATGGGCAGTTCGTGCAATTTCTACATTGTTATTAAATTCCATTCCCCATGAATTTTCATGAAATTTAACAAATGGCAAGAGGAGCGGGTTGGACAATTTCCATGAAATTTAACAAACAACAATTTTCATTGTTGTTAAATTCCGATCCATGATTGAACATAGCCCTTAAAAGGAAGAAATTGCACGTTTGTCCTTCAAATAGCAATTTCTTCAAATGGGGGGGGCAAGAGGGGCGGGGGGGGGGGGGGAGGGGGAAGGCCGAAGAAGATAGTTTCTTGAGTTGGGGGGGGGGGGGGGAGGGGGCGGGGGGCGGCCTGAAATGAAGAAGAAGAAGAGGGGTTTATGATGAAATTGAATGTGTGTGTTAATGGAGGAAGAAAATGGGTTGAATGTTTCTTGAAAATAAGCTCTTTATGATTGATGATTAAATTAAATGTGTGTGTTAATGGAGGAAGATCATGGGTTGAATGTGTGTGTGTTAATAGAGGAAGAAAATGGGTTGAATGTGTGTTGTTAATGGAGGAAGAAAGTGGGTTGAATGTGTGTGTGTGTTAATGGAGGAAGAAAATGGGTTGAATGTGTGTGTGTTAATGGAGGAAGAAAATGGGTTGAATGTGTGTTGTTAATGGAGGAAGAAAGTGAGTTGAATGTGTGTGTGTGTTAATGGAGGAAGAAAATGGGTTGATGGATTTCTTGAAATGAAGAAGAAGAATAAGGGTTTAGTGATGAAGAAGACAAAATTAATGGTTAATTAGTGTAAATATAATTAATAAAAGAAAAATCAAATGAAAAAAAGAAAGGAAAAGTGGCAGTGACGTGGCAGCAGCGTGGTAGAGAGTGTGCAACACTCTCCACTGTGCAACTGGGCCTCAATTTTTTTTTTTGCCACGTCAGTCAAAAAGGGTATAAAAATACAGAAAAAATAAGGCCAGGGGGGTAATAGATCGCCCGTAAAGGTTAGGTGCGTCATAATTAATCCGAGTATACGTTGGGGGGGAGGGGGGGGGGGTTATGTATTTTTCCCTTTCCGAAAAAGTGGAATAATAGACGTAAGTTTTTCAGTTGTCTCCTCTCTATAATCTTTCCTCTATACTTCGTCCAAATTTGCTCCTTTACACGCATATGTGAATTTTTTTTTTTTTTTAGCCGAGGCATGGATACCTTCAGCTATTCAGAACCTTTCCGAGTGGGTTGGGGCGATCATTAGCTAACACCCTGATTTAGAACAGACATGGGGGGACCTGTCCCGTGGCCATTGGGTGGCCCAAAATCATGGTAATCTTCTCCCTGATTCGATACTTATTGCATCCTCCAGTTTTCTCTTTTTCTTTCTATAACTCCTTTGGTATTCAGGCTTGCCCAAGGGCTCGGTGGAGCCAAGACCCAAATCAACGGCCGAGACTGCCGCACCGGCTCCTGAATTTGATACGGCAGGGTCATCCCGGCTCATTGCTGCAGCCGGAAAGAGACAGAGAAAGCCCTCGGCCAAAGGGCAGAAAAAAAGAAAGAGGCCGAGGAGCGATGTTCGGACCCTGAGGGATGAATCAGAGTCTCATGTTCTTATTCGAAGGGTTGGTGAGGGCCCTTTCGTCGCCTCTGTTCCGGAGGAAGAAACTGCCATTCTGCCCTCACCTACAACCGAGAAAGGAACTTCCATCCTGACCTCGTATACAGGTGGGGAAGAAGATGTTCTTTTTCCGATTCCACTGAGGTCCATTGAATTTATCGATATTTCAGGTGATGCTTCGCCCGAAGAGGCACCCTTGGTGAAGAAGCCTAGAAGATCTGGACTATCTTCGGACATCGAGGCCGAACAAATGGCAGAGTCAGCCCCGAATAACGAGGCTACAACGGTTACTAGCTCACTGCCAGGTGGCGACCAAGGTACTACATCCGAGGCACCCGCATCTACCGAAGCTGCTGGAGCCGTTCTGGCTTCTTCTACTCCTGCATCGAGGTCCGGTAATCTGGACGACATGTTCTCGAATACCATTCCTGTAACCGGGGAAGCAGCTGGGTTCGGACACCTTCCTATTCCTCGAGCCACGAGGGCGGCTAGCCGGTCCACTGATACGGGCGCGAGGGATTCCCTTGTAGGTATTTTCCCGGCCCCTAGTGTAGAACCGAGAAGGACGAGGTCGGCCGTGATCACCGTCCCCGAGGATTGTAGCTTTTTATCCCGGCCTGTGGGAGTAGCAAGTTATCTAAGGCCTCTTATTTCGGATTCGGATAAGAGAAAGATGGTCGGGGTTCCTTGGCAGTGCCTTATAAACGAAGGCATGCATGCGGGCAACCGGGTAAACTCTACGCTCATCCTTACATAATATTGATGTGCGATTTTCAACTCCGTTTATTCAATTTCTTAACTCGATTTTGTTTCTTCTGCAGAGTGTTGTGCTCGTTAATGAGGGCTTTGTCCGTGCCCAACACGAGGTAACTTAAAGGGCCAGCTGGATGCCCAGGGCCGAGAAACGGAGAAGTTCCAACTCCTCCTGCAGAAAAAAGAAGACCAACTGAGCCGGGCCGCTGCTCTTCCCAACCTTCAATCCGAGCTCGAAGCGGTAAAGGCCGAAAACCTTCGCTTGAAGGCCGCGTTGGCCGATATGGTTGAAAAGAACCGGCTCCTTGAAGCGGATAATGTCAGTCTTAACCAAGACAATGCCCATTTTATTTCGAGGCTTGGTGAACTCGAGGCCACTATTTCCCAACTTCGAAGTGAACTTGACTCGGTCAAGGCTGATACCGTGAGGATGGCAGAAAGGCATCAACAGCTTGGATCCGAAAGTGCTAATAACAAGGAGAAGTTGAGGGTGGTCGAACAGAAAGCCGAGAAACGAGCCCGGATTAGTGACGAGCTCAAGAGAAAGCTCGAGGAGGCTGTAGAGGCCAATGACATGCTTCAGGCCGAGCTTGAGTCGGCTAATCAAATTCAAATAGTTCTTCTCGAAGAGAGATCCGAACTAGAGGCAAAATTGAAAAAAGCTGAGGTCGACCTAGAAGAGTCCCTTAAAGACACGGAGACTGCCGAGGCTCGTTCTACGATTCTGGTCTAGTACGAGCGGTGAAAATCCCGGAGGGTTACCCTCGAACAGGTTGAAAAGGGGTTAGGGGACCTCCAGGCCCGGATACTCGAAGCCAAAGGAATCGAAGAGAGGGCCAAGAAAGCTCTCGATGCTGAGTCTGAAGATTCCGAGCAGACGGTTTTCGAGAACTCCGGTTCCAACCATACCGGGTAGATCAGGGCCTGTACGAGCCTTTATTTTGTTTTTGTTTTTGACTTGTGTGAAAAGTCCGAATGTAAAGACTTAGTTTTATATATGAAATGCGTATTTCCCTTTTGGCTATTATTTTCTTCATTCTTTTATCCAAATGTAGGTTATGATATTTGCCTTAATCGTTTATCCAGTAAGGGATAATCAAAGGTTCGGAGCCACCTTTTTTTGTCCGAATTGCATCTATCTTAACTCATTTAAGTATTGGCTTTTTCTTCGTTCGATATGTTTTTGATCGAGGATTTTATCAAATGGTTTGCCCGCGGGGCTTATTTATGCTTCGTGAATTTAGACGTCTCCGAATCACGTTGGGTATTTTTGGGTCGAGGTTTTTAAATTGTTTGAACCTTTTTCGACCGTTTACTTATAATAGATTAGGTTCGGATACCTGAATCCTTGCTTTTGTCAAATTTTGAGACGGCAGTCCCCATTCGAGGGTGTTAAAAGATTTTGGCTCGGTTCAACGTGACCTTGTTGCCTTTGCCGAATTTTGATGATAGTCCCCGGTATAGGGCATTTAATAAAAAGACATGTCCGAGATGAATTTTTTCATAAGGCTTCTTTATATTGCAAGTGTTTGCACGTACATAATATAAGGATTTCATCCATTTCCTTCTGTTTTTTTGCCGTAGCAAATACTAAGTGGACACGATTCGTTTTTGATCGTTTGGTCCTTACATCAAAACCTAACACAGAAGGTCCGGGTTTACACAAAAATAAGAAACATAAAATTTCGAGGACCTTTCCGGGCAGCACTTAACAGTGTTTCTTCATCCGCTTTGGTGAGTTGAACTCATTCTACCTTTCCGGGATAGGCCTCGATGTGGGTATGATAGTCCCCTAGTGTTTATCCGAGCTGCATGATCGGGTAAGCACTATTAAGTCCCCACTCGAGGGGCAGACCCTCCGTTTCCGGGTACTTTGCCTTGTTTTCATAAAGTAACACGTTGTACTTGTTGCCTCATTAAAAACCTTGTCGGAAAACCCACTTCGGGACAAAACCGTACTAAGGAAAAGAGTGCAACACGTGTTTTCAGACCTAACTTCATTCGGTACTACTTCTACAAAAAAAAAAGAATAAGTTAAATAAAGATGGTCACTAGCGTAGGCATCCATACCTTAGCAATAGTATCTCTTCAAATGAGCCACTTTCCAGTTATTGCGCAACCGTTGTCCGTCCATGGATTCCAGTTGGTACGATCCTTTTCCCGTTACTCCGGTTGTCTTGTACGGCCCTTCCCGGCTCGGACCCAGCTTCCCGTCATTGGGATTCTTTGTGTTCAAAGTAACTTTCCGGAGTACCAAGTCCCCAACTTAGAAATGACGAAAATTGGCCCTCCGATTGTAGTACCTTTCCATTCTCTATTTTTGTCGCTAAACGGACCCGGCGCATTCGTCGCTAGTGTCAATTTTACGGCCATAGCCTCCTCGTTTGACCCGCTGGTGACGTATTTGAACCGGAGGCTCGGTTCGCCAACTTCTACTTGAATCAGAGCTTTGGCCCCGTAGACCAACGAGAAAGGTGTTTTCCCATGCTTGATTTTGACGTAGTTCTGTAAGCCCATAATACCTCCGGCAGCAGTCCCCTCCATCTATGTTTCGATGTTTCGAGCCTTTTCCTTAGATTTTGAATTATTGTTTTGTTCGTGGATTTCGCTTGTCCGTTTGCACTCAGGTGATACGGAGTCGACACTATCTTCTTGATCTTGACCCTTGAGAAATTATTGACCTTGCGCCAACGGGCGAGGGCCGTTATCACAAGTTATTTCGGCCGAGATGCCGAAACGATAGATAATATGGTCCCATATGAAGTCAATGACCTCCTTTTCTCTAATCTTTTCGAAGGCCTGCGCTTCAACCTATTTTGAGAAATAGTCAGTTATAAACAGAATGAAACGAGCCTTACCTGGTGCCCATGTCAAAGGACCGACGATGTCCATTCCCCACTGCATGAACGGCCAAGGTGATATCACCGGGTGCAGCAACTCCCTCGGTTGATGAATCATCGGGGCATGCCTTTGACACCCGTCATATTTTCGGACAAAATTCTTCACATCATCCTTCTTCCGATTCCAGTAATAACCGGCTCTGATAATTTTTTGAATCAAGGCCTCCGTACCAGAGTGATTACCACAGGTACCCTCGTGGACTTCTCTCATCACATAATCTGTTTCTCCGAGACCCAAACACTTGGCCAGAGGTCCCAAGAAAGACCGTCGATACAATTGACCGTCTATTAAGTAGAACCGAGCTGCTTTGGTCCGGAATGATCGTGATTCTTTTGGGTCACTCGGGAGCTTCTCATCTTGCAAGTAGTCGATGTATCTGTTACGCCAATCCCAAGTTAGACCCATTGTGTTTATCTCAGCCTGCCCGTTTTCTACCACCGAATTCATCAATTGCACTACGGTACCGGGGTTGATTTCCTCCGCCTCGACTGAAGAGCCCAAATTGGCCAATGCATCGGCTTCATTATTCTGCTCCCTGGGTACATGTTGCATGGTCCATTCTTTAAACCGGTGTAATATCATCACCTGAGTTTTCTCCAAGTATCTTTGCATACGCTCATCCTTGACCTCGAAGACGCCATTTACCTGGTTAACGACCAACAGAGAGTTGCATTTTGCTTCGACCATTTTGGCTCCCAAACTCCGAGCCAATTCCAAACCTGCAATTATAGCCTCATACTCAGCTTCATTCTTAGTCAATTTAACAGTTCTAATCGACTGTTTAATGGCATCACCGGCGGGGGTCTTAAGAACAATGCCCAATCCACAACCTTTTAGGTTTGAAGCCCCGTCTGTGTGTAAAGACCAGATACCCGAAGCCTTTCCTGAGGTTAGCAAAAGTTCTTTTTCGACCTCGAAAATCATGGCGGGGGTAAAGTCTGCCACAAAATCGGCTAAGATTTGAGACTTAATGGCTGTTCTAGGCTTATATTCGATATCATATCCTCTAATCTCTACGGACCATTTGGTCAATCTACCTGATAACTCGGGTTTATGCATGACATTTTTTAGCGGGTAAGTACTTACTACACATATCGGATGGCATTGAAAGTAAGGTTTCGACTTTTCGACGCACTTACCAATGCCAAGGCCAACTTTTCGAGGTGTGGATAACGAGTCTCCGCATCCCCTAAAGTCCTACTCACATAATATATTGGGAATTGCATACCTGCTTCTTCTCGGACCAAAACACCGCTTACCGCTACCTCGGACACGACAAGGTATAGAAATAGTTGCTCGTCTGCCTTCGGTGTGTGTAGCAAAGGTGGGCTCGATAAGTATCTTTTTAGTTCCCGCAAAGCCCTTTGACATTTCGGTGTCCAGACAAAGTCATTCTTCTTTCTGAGTTGTGAGAAGAAATGGTGACCCTTATCCGAAGACCTCGAAATGAAACGGCCCAGTGCTGCTATCCTTCCGGTGAGCCTTTGCACGGCCTTGACGTTGTTCACCACCTCAATATTCTCAATGGCTTTGATCTTGTCCAGGTTAATTTCAATTCCCCTGTTCGACACCATGAAGCCTAAAAATTTGCCTGATCGGACACCGAAGGCACATTTCTACGGTTTGAGCTTCATGTTGTATTTGCGAAGTACATCAAAGGTATCCTGCAAATGTTTCAAATGGTCCTCTGTTTCCAGGGACTTGACTAGCATGTCATCAATATAAACTTCCATTATTTTCCCTATTTGTTCTTCGAACATTCCATTAACTAGGCGTTGGTAAGTTGCTCCGGCATTTTTTAATCCGAATGGCATGACATTATAGCAGTAAGTCCCGTGTCGGGTAATAAAGAATGTTTTCTCTTGGTCCTCCGGGTGCATCCGGATTTGGTTGTACCCAGAGTAAGCATCGAGAAAACTTAACATCTCATGCCCAGCCGTTGAATCGATCATTCGATCGATGTGAGGCATCGGAAACGAATCCTTCGGGCATGCTTTGTTCAGATCCTTATAGTCAACACACATTCTAAATTTATTACCTTTCTTTGGTACCACCACTACATTAGCCAGCCAGTCCGGGTATTTTACCTTCCGGATAGAGCCTATTTTTAAAAGCTTTGTTACCTCCTCTTTTACGAAGGTATGTTTTGGCTTGGCCATCGATCTCCTTTTCTGCTTCACCGGGGGAAATCACCTATCGAGGCTGAGCTTATGAGTCGTGACTTCCGGTGGCACACCTGTTATGTCTATATGGGACCATGCAAAATAATCGGCATTAGCTTGAAGAAATTTAGTTAACTTGTTTCTGAGCTCCGAGGTTAACCCCGTGCCTAGGTATACTTTTCTATCCGGTGGATATTCAAACAAGATGGCTTGTTCCAGCTCCTCCACGGTAGATTTGGTTGCATCCGAGTCATCCGATAATACAAACGATCTGGGCACGCCGAAATCATCCTCTTCACCATGCGGGTCCCATCCCTTCTGCTACGCTTTTGAACCTGTATCCTTTAATTGTTATTTGGTGTCCTTGCCTCCGATTAATTCATCATCTCTTTAATCCGGCTTTTTTGGCAAAAGGGGCGCCTCCTCGACCGCGAACATTTCCCTTGCTGCGGGCTGTTCGCCTCAGATAGTTTTTATCCCCTCCGGAGTCGGGAACTTCAGCAACTGGTGTAGTGTTGATAGTATCGCCCTTATGCTATGAATCCACGGTCTGTCGAGCAAAGCATTATACTTCATATCTCCCTCGATGACGTAGAATACCGTCTGCTGTATGGTGCCGTCAATGTTGACCGGCAAAGAAATTTTACCCTTCGTGGTTTTGCTTGCCATAGTGAACCCGCTGAGTACTCGGGCTACCGGTACAATCTGGTCGAGTAGCCTTAGCTGTTCTACCACTCTCCATCAGATGATGTTGGCTAAACTACCTTGGTCAATCAAAATACGTTTAACTTGTGACTTGAAAATAAGGATAGAAATTACCAATGCATCATTGTGCAGTTGAATGATGTCTTTTGCATCCTCGTTACTGAAGGAGATGGAACCCTCGGGGTACATAGTCCTGGTTGCGCTTTTCTCGTACAATGGAAACCTTTGTTCGTTTCATCATCGGCCCTCGTGGAGCATTTGTTCCCCCAATTATCATATTGATTACATGTTGAGGTTCCACCGGCTCAGATCGTTTGTGATTCTCCCTTTCTTTGTAGTGATTTTTGGCTCGTTCACTCAGGAATTCTCGAAGGTAGCCATTCTTCAATAAACGAGCCACCTCCTCCCGTAATTGACGACAGTCTTCAATTCTGTGCCCATGGGTCTCATGATATTCACACACCACGCTCGGGTCCCGTTGACCCGGGTCTGAGCTCAATGACCTTGGCCATTTAGCCTCTGTGATACGGCTGATAGCTGAGACGAGGTCCGAGGTGTTGACATTGAAGTTGTGCTCCGATATCCTCGGATCGTCTTTGTTGCTAGCCGAACTCCCGACATTGCTTCTAAATGATAGGCCTCAACTGTTTGACGGTCGTTCGGTCCATTTATCGCCCCTACCCGAGAAGTGACTGGGGCCGACCCTCAATTTTTCCAACCTAAAGCTCGATTTTTTCGAATGAGAGTATGGCCGGTACCTTTTCCTCAATGGTCGTGTCTCCGGCTCGTAATTTTTCCTCGACCTCTCAGAGCTTTTGCTCATATTTATGGGTCCCGGGGGAAGTTCGAGTTGGTCATCCTCTACCCGAATCTTTGATTCGTATCTGTTATGAACATCCGCCCATGTTACAGCCTCATTTCCCTCGATGGTCGAGCTCCGAGGTTTAAGCCCTTTGGTGAAAGCTTGTGCAGCCCATTCTTCCGGAACCGGAGGGAGCTCCATCCGTTCCCTTTGGAAGCGGTTCACAAATTCTCGTAACAACTCATCGTCCCTTTGGGCTATTCGGAAGATGTCCGCCTTCCGGGCCTGCACCTTTTTAGCTCCGGCATGGGCTTTGATGAATGCAACTGCGAGCATTTCGAAGGAAGTGATGGAATGCTCAGGCAGATGGTCATACCAGGTCAACGCTCCTTTCAATAATGTTTCCCTAAATTTTTTCAACAACACAGACTCAATTTCATCCTCTTCGACATCATTGCCTTTTATGGCACAGGTGTACGAAGTCACATGCTCCTGCGGGTCCGTTGTACCATCATATTGCGGTATATCCGGCATCTTGAACCTCTTCGAGATTAACTTCGGAGCTGCACTAGAAGGGAAAGGCCTTTGAATGTACCTCTTCGAATCCGGCCCTTTCAGAATCGGTGGAGCTCCCGGAATCTGATCCACCCGAGAGTTATACGTTTCCACCCTCTTCTCCGTTGAATCTACCCGCTTTGCCAAGGTCTCGAGCATCTTCAGAACTTCGGTGGACGATCCAGCTCCGGATCCATTACTTTCGACTATTCATGCTTCATCCCTCCTTGGTTCAGTGACTTCTTTTGACCTTACCGGAGCTGCCTTGTCGTTTTTGCTCTGCAGCTGAGCTATTGCAATCCCCTGTTCGGCTATGGCGGTCCCCTGTTCCTGCAACATTTCAAATATTAAACGTAAGTTAATCTCATCCGGAGTATCCGGTGTTTTTCGGCCTTGAGCCCGGGACAAAGTAATTGAGTTATGAGTATTTAAGGGATCGGTAGCCGGTAAGGCGGCATTCTCCTGGTTCACGGTATTCTGCCGGTTAAGGCCTTCTCTCGATCAATAGAGTTCAGGTCGACTGGATCTGCAGGTAGGTTTTTTAACCCACTGTTCTCGTTTTCAGCCATAATTTCGTTGTTGTTGACATGATCGACTGTCCGCTGCTTGCCATTTTATCCGATTTTTGTGAAAATTAGCAGATTCCTCAATCAACGGGTAAAAGAAGAAGCAAAGATTAAAAAACTACTATTATCCTAGCCCCACGGTGGGCACCAAACTGTTTACCCCAGATTCGGTAACAATTAAATTTGTAAGTGAGGTATAGGATATGTGGATGAATTTTAATCTATTTGGTTGATGTGAAGTGGCAATGGACTTGTTTGTTGCGATACATATATATATATATATATATATATATATATATATATATATATATATATATATATATATATATATATATATATATATATATATATATATATATGTATGTATATATATAAAGAAATATGTTATATTGAATGAATGAGTAAAGCTAAAGAACACCACAAATCCGGATCAATATCAGTGAGAGAGAGCTTCAATATATTTGACTATTACCAAGTTGAGATCTGAAAAAGCTAACCCCAAATAGGGGGAGAATGTCCTCTATTTATAGGTATGCCTTATGGGCCTTTAATGCAACACAAAAGCCCTTATGAATAAAGAAACCCTAAAAAAGATAAGGTAGGACCGTACGGTCTGACATCCGTACGGTCGTCAGTACAAAATGGCAGAACGGTTTCCTGACGCGTGGCAACACCGCAACCGGTTAACCGGACCAACGGACACGTTGATCTTGGATCGGCGTACCCGGACCAATGGACACACTTTTCTTGTCTCGGGTCAATTGCATCCGGTACGATACCCCCAGTGTGAAGAAAAGACCGAACATGCTCGTACTCATTTGGTCATACCCTCAGCTCCGGATTCACCGGTCAAACATTGACCCGATTTTTACCTTATACATCATTAGCTATATATAGCACCATATTCTTCAATTGTAGCAATCAAGATCCATCGTCCTCAAGCTTGTTCCAGCCCGTCCTAGACAGTTTTTTTTTTGGCATTTTCTTCTTTGTCGTATTTTTTTTGGTACTTGTGGGCAAACAAGGCGATATATAGTTCTCGAGGCATAACGACGATATCCATATCGATGAAGTATCCATTACGACGTAACATCCAATATCGACGGAGTGTCCTTATCAACATAACATCCTCATCGAAGGAATGCCCATATTGACGGAATATCCACTATTGACGGAATGCCTTTATCAACATAATATCCTTATCGATGGAATGCCCATAGTGACAGAATATCCATTATCGATGGATTGCCCTTATGGATGGAATGTTCAGATCGACGGAATGCCTTTATCGATGTAATATCCTTATCGATTGAATGCCCATATTGACGAAGTATCAAGCAGCAAATCAACTGCGCCAAATGTCCATATCGACAGTTTGCCCTTACGATGGAATGTTCATATCGGTGGAACTCCCATATTGATGGAATGTCTTTATCGATGGAGTACCCTTATTAATGGAATATTAAAGAACAAATCCACGGCGCCAAATTTTTATATCGATGGAACATCAAAGGATAAAAATCGCGATGCCAAATATCCATATTGATGGAATATCAAGCAGTAAATCAACGACGCCGAATATCCATATCAACAGAATAGCAAAGGCCAAATTCATGAAAAATCCAGCTTAAGGTGCAAAGGGACTACACTAGTCCACCTTAAGGAATGGAAATTTAAAGATCCTCAGCTTGATGACTATACTTGGCGATCTTTGAAGGCTTCTACTTGCCATGTGGTGGATTTGAGATTCTAACTTGAAGACTCATCGGATTTGAAGACTTCAACTTGCAAATATGGTGGATTTGAAACTTCAACTTGAAAAATTGCTATATTTTAAGACTTCAAATTGCAGGCATGGTGGATTTAAAACTTCAACTTGAAGACTAGCGGATTTGAAGACTTCAACTTATAGACATGGTGGATCTGAAACTTCAACTTGAAGACTTGCTATATTTTAAGACTTCAACTTGCAGGCATGGTGGATTTAAAACAACAACTTGAAGACTGTCGGATTTGAAAACTTTAACTTGTAGATGTAGTGGCTTTGGATTTCAACTTGCTGATGACCACTTGCTAAGGGATTACAGTCATCCCATTGGAGAAACCCATTTGGCATGGAGATTTGCCCCTATTGGACCATCAGTATTTAGTGAAGGTCCAAATTTCAACGGAAGGATGCTTGTATATATGATCTGCATGTGCTTGGTTAGGTGGATTTTATTCCATCATACTTCACTCGAACAACTTATAGAGTGATGTATTTTCTTTTAACTAATGAGATTGAGCTTGGAATGATACTATAAATGGCCTACATACCTCGGTGAAGAAGATCAAGTCATTCCGTAGTTCCAAAAAATGAGGTTTTTTTGGTCCTAACTTTTACCTAGGCCGCCCCTTGCGAGGTTTTCAACCTAGCGGACTTTTGGTCCTAAATTTTTCCTGGGTCACCTCTCGCGAGGTTTTTAACCAAGCGGACATTTTTTTTTGGGCCGTGCACAATTTATACTCTTGCGGGCCAGGAGTAATATGCAGTTTATGCTCGTACGTCAAGGAGCGTTTGAAGTTGAAGATTTAGCTCGAATTTGATGAGCTTCAGGACTTGAAGATTTAGCTCGAACTTGAGGAGCTTTGTGACTTGAGATTTAGCTTGAATTTGAGGAGCTTCGTGATTGAAGGTTTAGCTCATATTTGAGGAGCTTTGCTATTTCAAGATTTGGCTCGTAATTTGATGACCTTCGTGACTTGAAGATTTAGCTCAAATTTGAAGAGCTTTGTGACATGCAATTTTGGCTCGTGGGTCAATGAGCATTTTAGCTTGCAGTTTAGGCTCATGCGATGAGGAGCATTGCAACATACATGGACTCTTCGGTTTCATCTTCAGATTCATACTTTCCCCCCACTATGGAGTTCTTCTATATCTTCATCTTTGCGAGGCTCAGAGTCTGGCAACCATTGATATCCACTTGTAGCCATGCTCAATTCCATATCATGTGCACGGGTCGCCAACTCCTCAAATGTATTCGGCTTTATTCCATGCAAGATGTAGTGAAGACTCCAATTCATGCCTTGAATGCATATTTCAACGTTAGACTCTTCACTAAGGCGATCTTTGCAGTTGAGGCTCATGCTCCTCCAGCGATTGATGAAGTCAATAACTGGCTCACCTTCATGTTGGCTGGCTTTTGTAAGTTCAATCATACTAACGATACGCCTTGTGCTATAACAACGATTGAGGAATTCTTGCTCCAGCTGCTCCCAACTATCTATTGAACCGGGTTTGATATCTGTGTACCAATCAAAAGCATTTTCTTTCAGAGATCGGACGAACTGCTTGACGAGATGATCACCGTAAGTCCCAGCATTGTTGCAAGTCTTGACGAAGTATGCTATATGTTGTTTGGAATTTTCGTCTCCATCAAATTGTTGGAATTTAGGAGGTTGATAGCCAGCATGCATCTTCAAGTTATCAATCTTTTGTGTATATGGCTTTACATATGTAAGAGAAGATTTGGATGCAGACTCAGATTTATCCTTGATAGTCTCCAGGATGAAGTCCTTCAATTTATCAAGAGGAATGCGACATTCGGTGAAGACTTGGACCTCCTTGATAGTTTTTGCTTGTTTGGCAGAAGACTCTCCCTCCTCTTGTGTTTTATGAAGCTTCATAGTTTCTTGATTGGATCGTCTCTCCTCCATTCTCTCCATCTGATTTGTCAGCTTAGAAAGTTTAGAATCTTGTTCTTGCACGTGTTTGTCAAGCCTTCAATTATTTTAGTCAAACTTGCAATTTGCTCTTCTATAGCGGAAGCGTCAACCATCATTGCTTGCACGCTCATCATGGAGGACGAAGAATGATGGGGGTCACTACTTGAATTAAGCTTGGATTGGGGAGCTCTTGATAGGAAATTGGTACATATCGAGCATTTAAGACATCATCATCTTCTTGCATGAAGGTGTTGTTGGGCTTGCAATGGAATTCTTCCTGCAGATTAAGTTGAGCAAAAGTTCTTTCAAGCACCTCAGCAATATTATTCCCTTCCTCTAGCATGTGGGTAGAGGATATCATTCCTTTTGAAGAAGATGCACCAGAAACATGAGTTGGCTTGGACGGTACTTGAAGCACTTGTTGTCCTAGCGTTGTGATTTTGCTTCTTTTGATTTGGTCAATAATCTCCATAACAGCTGTCAATCCAGTTTTAGAGTCAGTAGTTGCACTAGCATCAGATTTGGGGTTGATGTACATTTGAGTCATTTTTATGTTCTTCAACTTTAAAGAAGAGATGAGAGGTAGAGACGGTTCCACTGGGCGTACCAGAATTTGTTGACAATAAAATTCTCGTCGAGAAAATAATAATCAAGACAGAAAAATATCGCAACAATCGTTATATTTGATTTCAGACTATGAGTGTTTCAATCTCTAGGAATCCTCTGATTCGTCTTTTCAACAATAAATTCAAGGGCTTTTGAGCTTGATCTTAAACTTGGTGGATTTGATCTTGACTTGTACTTGAATTCAAGGGCTTTTGACCTTGATCTTGAATCTAGTGGTCTTGATCTTGAACTTATACTAGGATTCAAGAGCTTGAAGCTTGATCTTGAATCTTCGTCTTGATCTCTAGAACTTCTAGAGAAATATTTGAGTGCTTGAATGCTTTTAGCTTGTAGGGAAATCTGCGACGTTTTATCCACGAGCTCTCTCTGGCTTCTTGTGAGAATTTCTGCCCTTTTTTTGAATTATGAGGCCCCTATTTATAGTTGTAGGATGGAGGAGTTGTGATAAGGACGAACTCCTTTCGGCCAATCAGATTTCAGTTGACATGGTGATATTTGATTGGTCGGAACATGTCACTTGTACACATGGCACATCTTCATTGGCCTTTGATTTGACTAAGCATCTTTGCATCATTTTGACACGTGTCATGACCCTATAGGCTTCTTTGTTTGACTTGGCGTGCCACATCATCTGACACGTGACACCGAAGTAGGCCTTTAGAATAAGATGATATCTTGAGCTTGGCAAAGTGGGCTCATCATTTGTAGCCCGATTAAATGGGCTAGCCCAACGCATTTGGACTTTTTAACTAAATCCATATTTATTGGACTTAAATAATTCACCCAATTTTATTAGCCCATAATTTATTTTATTGGACTAATATATCTCGAATATAATCCGAATCTCATTTGGATTTCAATCCAATAAAATTTCGGTATCTACATCATTAAAATTGACTCGACTAAAACGAATATATAAGAAATGTTTAAATCTAGTTGATTTTTTTAATCGTGTCAATAAAATATTATATAACTCATCTAATCATACTGTGTATGTATATATTCATAATGTTTAAAGAGTAAACTAATAGAATTTTGTGTAAAACTATTTTTAATTATTAGAATTTATGACGTATACCTTTTAATTTTAAGTAACAGTATTCTTTTTCAATTTAAAAGTAAAAATACTCTTCTCACTTACATTATGTTTTTAACTGTCCCTTTAATATTTTAATTTAAATTTTGTCCTAATTAAACAACATCATATAAAATAAAGAAAAAATAATGGGATAAATTAAGGACTTTTTTTCTACTTCGACCTCAAAATCTAAGCACTATACTTTCTCAATTTTTTGGTTCAGTAAGATTTTTTTTTTTACTAGTTTCTTTTAATCAGATCATTTTCAATGAGTATAAAACATGAATTAAATGAATATGAGTTAAATGAGTTCATCATTAAAAAAAGGGACTGTAACATGACATGAAAATATGCCAGCTAGAGGGGCAAAGAAGACTTCTGTAGTTTTTTTTTTTTTTTTTTTTTTTTTTTTTTTCGACAGAAAAGGTATTGAATAATTTTACTATCCTAAAAAAACATTTATAGGCAATTTCTTTAACTTGGATAATCATTCAAGAAATTAACTCAATGGTTAACCAGTTCATGCCCCCAACTCCAAACCACCTCACGAAAATCATGATTATTCGACACAATATTATTCAACTCCTTGCTAGATACCAAAGGATTTTTTTTGTGGGATTCCACTGTCCAGAAAAGAAAATTGCCCTCATTAAGTGGGAGACTGTTACCACCCAAAAATAATGGGGGGCATACAGGGTTTTCGTACAAAAAAATTAAAGCCCTCCATGCAAGCACATCTTGGGGATTTTTCCAATCTCAAGATACTCTCTGGGCAAAAATTCTGCGTACAAAATATGGTCATAGGTAATAGGTACTTACCAATCGCTTGAAAGCCTCTCACACTTGGTCGAATATTACCAAGGGATGAGAATACTGTCAAGTAGGTGCCATCTGGAACCTTTCCACTGGTAATCACGTTAATTTCTGGCACGATCATTGGGTTGAAGTGCTGTAAAAGTTAGGAACTTGATCTCTGGGCCTGTGCTTCAACACGAACTGGAAGCCCCGATCGTCACCTATCGCAAAAACAACTGTTGGGATTTTTAATCCATTTCAATCACTCTCCCTGACACAATTTTGAAAAAAGATAAGCTCAGTTTACCTTCCACAATATTCTCGGACCTATGATAAAATTGTTTGGTCCTTAACAACTAATGGATCCTTTTCAGTTCAATCTTGCTATACAGATCTTAGTGCGCACACACAATTAATTTATTTGGCTGGATATGGAAATTACACCTTCCCCCAAAATTAAGACCTTTTCTATGGTTGTGCGGGCATAATAGGCTACGGACTGCTGCTCATTTGAACATATGTGTATAGTCTCTTCTCCCATGTGTGCTTCGTGTGACTCTTCATGTGAGGAAACGTTACCATTTATTCCTACAATGTCCCCGTGCTACTCAACTTTGGAACCAATGTGGAATATCCAACACTACCATCTCGTCTCTTCTTACCCCAACACGACAACCAATTGACCGGATAGCTAAGTTCATTCACCGAACCACGACCAATCTTAACTCCTCAGTCCCCCTCTCTTGTGGTTGTTTGCCCTTAAAATGGATAACAATTGAATTTGTATGCGGTGCTAAGGTTATGTGGTTTAATTCAACACGACATTAGATTATACGACAAACAAATTAGTAAAATGAAATATATAGATCTGACCGCGATGAATACTGACCGGCCTCGGGTACTGAGAACTGAGGTCAATCCCTTATGACCGGATATTGAACAGTGAGTAACAATGGGAAACTTAGAAAAGATGAATGAACTTTGATGATTATATTGCCTACTTAGTACACGATATATCTCTATGATAGGGAAAAACTGACTGAAAATAAATGTGGGCCTCCTCTTTATATAATAGAGGAGTCCTAACCCAAGTACAATTCTAAAAAAAAGAACAGAATCTGCTGATAGCTGTTTAACGTAATCGGTGCCAAAATATCTGGCTGATGGCGGATATTTCGGTCTTCTGGTCATGGTGCCTAACCGCCTTCTAATTTCTCTTTAACGCCTCGTTCCAAGTCGAGCTTCGACATCGAGTCTGATAAGGTCGGTCTAATCTTGACCGACCATAACTTGAATGCCGGGAAACCGAGGATATCCATATCCTCGGTTTTACCCGTATACAATGGTCTTTGGCATATATGGATAACCCGAAATAAAAAAATATTTGATGATTATCATGTCACCCTAAAGCCTTTTCATTTTGTTCAATTCAACAAGATTCCGAATTTTGATACCTGGCCAAAACACCTCGTCTGCTTCCGAGGAGAATCCTGGGGTCGTCTAGTCGATGCCACATGCCGTTGCTCACTGTACCGGCTTGGGGGTTATTTTTTGTTCTAAGTCTAGGGTCGAAAAGTAGGGCTTTTTTCTTTTCCCTTTTGCTGAACTGATGTACCCTGTAAAATCAGGATTTTGCCTTATGGAGTAAATTAATAGCATTTTGTTGATCGATTTCGTACCGGGTTTTACCGAGCGTATTCAACTTGCTTCTCTTGCTTGAACTTGCATTCTTGTTTATGCTTCTGAGATATTCGATCGATCGTTATCTCGCTTTGTTGTACACAAAAAAATCGAAACGTCTTGGTATCGACCGCCACATTTGTCTACTCTTTACTTCGTATTCGACCTTGATCGGTTCGGACCCGCATCCTTTGTGGTCGAATGGGAGCCTCATCCGATCATAGTTGTGTTAATGCCAATGCCCGATCTTGGCCGCTTCGAAGTCCCAGTTGCGGGGCTTTTGATCCAAAAAGAGTTTAAGTAACTTATCCGATGTCCGAAGCCAGCAGTGGCCTGGACCGTTTATATATGCCTCGATGACTTGGAGGGGTGCTCCGGTTCCTTCTCTTGTACGCTTCCTATGGATGGATAAGATCAAAGTCCCATCCGTCACGTCGCTCTGACATTAGCCACGTGTCATGTCCCGATTGGAGGAGAAGACGGTTAAGGAATGCAAACCGTCTCGGCTCCACTCTATAAAGGCAAACTTTTTCCTTTCACCTTTTCACTTTTCAGATTTTCACCAAATTTTTTTTTACCCTTGTGCACTTGAATACACAAATCTTCATACCCATATATTCATACCTTCAAATCTTCATCACATGTTCTTCATCAAATCTTCAAACCTTGTTATTCTTAGAACAATGACCAAGTCTTCCAAAACTAATGCCGGCTAAACATCCTCGGCTCCGAAATCGGAACCGGTATTGTTGGATTTTATCCCGTCCGATTACATAATGGCCAAGGATTTCAAGGTCGAGAAACCTTCCCAGCAGAGGGATCGGGGCGCTGATATATCGGATTATCTATGCACGATTCCCTCGAATAAACTCGAGCGGGTTAAAGAAGACTGCAGTTGGAAAGATTTGGAGGTCGTTATTCTCGATCAAATGGAAGCCATAACGACCTATGTGGAGGGGTATCTGAGTGTTTATACGTACCCCTTCACATTTAATCCACTTGACCCGGTGATTGTGGACTTTTGCAAGAAGTACGAGGTATGCCTCGGTCAGATCCATCCCTCATTTTGGAGGATCGTGGTTCTCCTCCGTTATTTCGCAACGAATGTAGATGAACCTTTCACGGTTGGTCACTTCCTCCGGTTGTATAGTCCTCAATTATTTCAGAGAGGCATGATTAAGCTCACGAAACGAGCGAAGAAAGCTCCCTTTTCTAGCCTTGATGAAGATAGGGACCGAGGTTGGCAGGGAAGGTTTGTCCGAGTCAAGACCGAGGATTTAATTCCTGCCGACAAGATGTCGTTCCCTGAGAAATGGAACCCAACTCGTAAGTGGCCTTCATTTCAAATACCCCGGTTGTATTCTGATATTTGATTTATTCCCTAATTTTGTTCAGGTGCATGTAGCAATCTCTCGAACCCTTGGCGCGGTTGCTAATGTGGAGGGATGGATTGGGAATATTTGTTCTCAGCTCACCTATGCCGATCGCAACTGGCGTGCACTATCCCGGTCCAGGTGGGAGGCCGATAATCATGGTGAGTTCTTTATCGTGGTGCTGTCCCGTCGCATTATGCCACGATTGGTATGCTTATTCTACCTTTTTTCCTTTTGGCAGGTCTTTCAAAGGCCACCAAAATATGAGGGCTAGATGATGAAGAGGCCTCGGATGACGAGGCGAACATCAAGGCTCCCGTCCAGGGACGGGACATGAGCAAAGGCAGGGGAAAGAGGAGTTTTAGCATACAAATGAATATTTGATCCCATGTAACCAACATAAAATCTCAGAACAGGTATACATGCTTATCCAAATACACATAAGACCATAACCAATCTCATATATTCAAACATAACAAAGGATGCTAGAAAGACTACTTCACCAATTGTATGAGTATAGACTTTAAGGAAGCATCAAAGGTTGTACTGAAATCATATTTTAGTAGAACTTAGTTAGAGTAGGCATTTTAATGAACATAAGAAGGCTAGGCAGACTCAGAGTGCATAGAGAGAAAACACATAGTCAAGATAAACATTTCGATTCATCAAACTTGTGCTGATCTTTCATTTGATGATCACATTTTATTTATGGGAGATCAACTTATCAAGGCATGTCTAACTCAATTTAGTGTTTTACCAAGCCCAAACTTCCTACAGACTATTACAGGATTAGAATAGCTCAACCATTTAGACAGATAAGAGATAAAAGACACTTAAATTTGCTAATGATAAAATTAGATAAACAAAGGTACATGACACATTTATAACTGTAACATAGGTGTTTTTAGGAATCAAACAAGCACCTTTAAGAATCATATCTCTATATGCAGCATCTAAACCCCAATAGAATTTTGTATACTTTAAATAACCAAACAATATACTAGCCAACCAAAGCTTACACAGAAATGGCAAGTCAAGGTTAGATTAAACCAAAGTGATCATACTAAATGCAGATGTATCTCAATAGTAAAAAGACTAATCATGTTTACATAGGGGATTACAACATAATTTAGGCATAAAGGACTAATCCAGGGTAACATATCTAAACACTGATTAAGTAAAACATGATACTACACATTGTCTATGTTCAACTAACATATCTATTCAGATTCATATGCCAATATGCAACTTAATTTAACTAATATGATTAACACATAAGCATTCAGACACCATTTTGAATGAGCAGAAACTATGGATTTAAACTTAACAACAAGCTTAATATGCTAATAATCAGACTGATCCTTGCAGCAAGCAGATCATAAATAACTAAAAAGATTCTAAACTGAGCTAAACAAGTATACTAGCCTAACAACGAACTAACATGCCAAATTGAAATGAAATACATTAACATATAAGGCTAACAAAAATTAAATGCAAAAAAATAAATGAGGAAAGGTGTAACGACTCGCTTGGTCGTTATGCGTAACTTTACCACTTTATCCTTGCTAGTACTTTCCCGCGGCTAGGAATGAGCGGACCTAAATAACTTGGGGTGTGATTTATGTTGTGTCTTGCGACTTGTAATCGATTCTGTGATGTGTTTTGAACTTGGTTGCTTGTTAGCTTGTGTTCATAGGGCCTTAGAATGATTTTTAGAGACTAAGGATAAAAAGTGAAAAATTTCCAAGCTCACTGCCTAAATTGCACCGTTGCAGCGGAAGAATTCCCGCTGCCACGAGCCCGCTGCAGTGAGGAGGTGTTCCGCTGCAGCGAAGGTTCAATTTTTCAAATGGCCACTACAGTGAGGGTAGTTCTTGCTACAGCGAGGCCACTGCAGTGTAGCGGGACCATTGCAGTGGACCTCAGTAAGTCAGAAACTCGATTTAAATACCTTATTTTGACCCCACTCCTCACATAATCCCAAAAACAGTTCCCAAAAGCATAGAAGTGACTTTCTAAGGCTAGGGAACTATTCTCCATCAAAGGTAAGCCTTAATCACTAACCTTCTACGGGCAATTTCTTGGTTGATTCTTGTTTCAATCAAAGGACCTTTAATCATCTAAGAGTAGAGATTGTCACTTCATAGCATGAGAACCTGATATTCAATGATGGGAATTGATTGTTGAGACCTAGGGTTTCAATAAAAATGGGAACTCTGGCTAAAATCATATTGGTAGGTTAAAAATGATTAGAGAACCCATGAGTTGAGTTCATACTCCATTACTTACTTAAGCATTATGATTTCTAGACTTTGAACGTTACGAAGCTTTGAGGAAATGAAAAGCTATTGCGAAGTGATTGCGTTGTTCCAGTACGGCTTCGAGGTAGGTTATGGTTTAATTGAGTAAGACTTTGATTAATTGATTATATATGTCGTAGAATCTATGGGAGAAAGCATGTCTAGGACTTCGGATATGGAGTTTGGGTGATTGTTGTTAGTTGTATGATTTAATTGTATAAAGTGATTCTCCATTGTTGAGGCTGATAAACTTGAATTGTATTCTTGAGATTGTTGAAAGGAAGGTGTTCATATATACCCTTCAGAGATGAGTTCTTTGTCAGTGACATGTTCTATTACGTTGAGCAGATTATTTGTGAGTCTTATTGTGACGTGTGTTATTTGACTATACTTCATTGATGTTGACTTGATACGTGTTCTTGAGTCTTTCCTTGTGATTTGATTATGAGACGTTAATGATGATTGAGATGGAACGTATATATCTTTTAAGGCACATTTGACAGGGGGTGACGATGTAGCCTAGTGTGATCTCGTGGTCCAAGGTTCTTTCCGGAACGAGTAGTACATGGACACCATGGGTCCCCTGCAGGTCATGGCTATTTGGGGAAAAACATTACCATTTAGCATGCGTGTAGAGATATGTGACAGAGTTGGAATTTTATTATTTATTTTACTTCCTTTGGCTTGAGCACTGGTATTTCATTGTTGATGATTGGTGACTTATTCTGAAAGTGGATTATTTGAGGATATTATTTGTGATACACGTTTGTTGTGCCTACCTGCCTATTTCATTTATTTTATGTATGTATGCATGATACTAATCTTAGTTAGCCTATGATACCTACCAATACGTGTTGTTTGTACTGACCTACACTTGCTGCACTTTTTCTGTGAGTGCAGATTTTGAGCCAGAGACGTCTTCCAGACCTCGCATCTAGTTGAGGTTGTTTGTATAAATATCCAAGGGTGAGCTCCTATCCGTGCCATGCCTTCTGAAGATCTTTCTTATTTCAGATATCTATTTTCATCCCAGACGCTATGCTTATTTTTAGACAGTACTTCTTCTTTAGACATTATTGGTTAGAGTCCTTTTATGGTGACTTTGTATTTTTGGGATGTAATAGCTAGACTTCCGCACTTACTATTTAGTTTATTTTATTGTCAGACATTTTATGCTATTATTCGTGAGCAACGTTTATTAATTGGTTTAAGTAATTGAAATTGTCTTGATAATGGGTTAAGGGACTGGTTCTCCCACTATAGAACTAGTGTGGGTGCCACTGACGTCTGTTTGAGACGTGACAAAATGAGAATTATTTACCTTTGCCGAGTGCAACCTTTTATCGAGATTGGAATTGAAGCTTTTTCTCCTCAATGCCCCAACTTAGCCAACACCACAAAGAAAAAAGAAAAAAAATTTAAACTATAAACTCGAAAAAATCAAGATTTAGCTAAAGTGTCCAATTCAAGTCAGTCACTTTGTTTAAACCCTAGTTTGAATTTATTGTTTTTAAGTGTGAATATATGATATTCGATGATGAAAAAGTGTGAATTGGAGGTTCTTTATATAGAAACCTAAAATCCCTAAACCCTAACCCAACTCAATATGGGACTTTTACAAAGTTCTGAGAATAAGCCTTTGTTTCAACAATCAAAGGTCATGATTCAAGACTAAAAATGCATAAAGGGTCAGATTTGACCTCAAACTTGGTAGATCCATGCGGTTCTTCGCGAACCAATGAGAATCGTAGCTTTTGGGTCTCAATGAGACAAAATCCATTAAGCGTTTGCAGAAGAGAAGAAAAACAAAGAGAGAGAAAGAAGGTTAATACCGTGTTTGGGGTCGTTCAACGACGGTGTGTGGAGAGAGGGTAAGAGCAATTAATGCTCTTACCAGAAATACACGAGCACAGACTGAGACAAAAGTGCGTTGCCTGACAACTTGCCGTTTCCGGCAACATAGTGACCAAGAGAGAGGGTTTCTCTCTCTGGCGGCGCTAGGGTTTAAAGGAAACCCTTGTGCCTTTTTTTAAATAGTTGAAAGGAGGCGTTTGACTTATATATTTTTGACATATGGTCCGATTCTGGTCTTTGGTGGACTAGGCTCGGCCAACTGAGAAGGATGTAGAGGGGAAGCCCAAATCATATATATGTATACATGAAATACATATGTGTATATATATACCCATATGTATATCTGTGTATACCTGTATATATGAAGGGGAGTGACATGCAAATTAATCAAATAGCCATATTTCAAAATTGTCCATTAATTTGACGTTTCAAACATAGCCGTATTTACTGGAACTAACTAATTAAAGGCCAATTTCGCAATAATGACCTTAACTGACTTAAACCATGGAATTGGCTATTTCAATTATGGCCATAATTAAATAACAATTGTTTCAATTGTAGACGCAATTAATCACATAACAAATAATTTTCAAATATAACCATGAATAAGCATCAAACCATTTATTATTAATTCAAAAAAATGCAAATTCATTATGCAAAATAAAATATTGAGAATGTAAAATCATTATTTACTTAATTAATCAAAGTTCTTGAATTAAACAGAGTAAAATATTTTGTCAATTTGACATTTGATAATTTAAACAATTAATTGCATAATTGTTTTGAGTTATTTCCTGATTAATTTTACAAGTACTTTAATATTAATAGAAGAAACATGTAAAATATTTTAAATGACTTATAATATATATATTTGCATTTATTTTGCCAAATGAAATGGCAAAATATTATCAAAATAATTTTGTAAAAATCGTTTTGGCTCATAAAATACATATTTCACTCCATTTGAGATCCAAGAATTCTGGGTAATTAAATAAAATTACAAGAGGTCAAAACTTAGGTGTCAACAAGATTCTCATTACTTGTGAAAATTTAATTTGCCTTAGACCTACAACACTCATAGTGCTATAATCATACCTCTCGAGAGCATTTTAGACGTCAATGCGTCGGCATAGTCATTTAGACATGTCATAAAACTGGTGATAATTCTACCAACATTCAGTTGTCTTATACATGATTCAAGCAATATGTCTAGACTTCCATTTTTGCTAAATGCCTTAGACATAATTGCTTCACTATCATAATGCAAAGAGAACAATAGGTTGTTGTTGTGGCCACAACTTTACAATAACTTTTCCAACCACTTTTGTTTCTCTTTCTGCATCTTTAAATTCAAATTTCATAAAGAAATAAGTAACTCACATCTGTTTAGAAGCTCATGAAACTGCTTCTCTATCCAAAATAGGACCAGTCAGACTTTAACTTATTATCATTTACACTAGTTATCCAACTAGCATCACAACATCCTTCAATAAGCCAAAGATTTTATCCTTTTAAGATAACTAAGTATCTTTATGATACTTCTCCGATGTTCATTTCTAGGATTATTAGCATATTTCGATATAGCAAAGGCAAAACCTAGTGCAATTAAATTACCACTGCACTAGCATAGTCTTATTGACTGATAAATCTTTTCGATTTCTGAATCAATTTATAAAACCATCTAATTGAGTATAAATTTTCTAATACCCAAATGATTAAACACCTTGGAAAGAACCTTTTCAATGCAGTAATATTCACATAAAATGAAACCCCCACTACATTTCAACTTCTGTCAAATCTTTCATCTTAACTTGAGAGTTCAAAAGTTTTTTAGTTTCATTCATGCCTTGCCTATTAGTTCTTATAGCACGTCACCAACATAACAATATACTATCACTTTATAATCCTTTGTGAACCTGAAATCATTTATCCACTCCATTATGTTTAAAACCATTTGATAATATTACCTTATCAAGTTTTCATACTTTTTGGAGCTTGTTTAATCCATACAACAACCTTATAGTAACTTTCTTCTCACTTTCAGGAAGCACAACTTGAAGCCATTGCTTCACTTCCTTTGATCTTCATCCAGATTCAAGAAATTAGTATTTTATGTAATACTTTATCTATAATTCCTTCGACTAAAACATAATTTATTTGAGAAGAAATAAAAATCAAAATTTAAACTTAAATTCTCATTCTCAGTAAGTCTTTCACTCCTGGGTTAAATAGGAGATTCAATCTCTTTTATTTATCCAAAGAAGAAATAAGTTTCATACCACATATTGTCCAGAGTTAATGAACTCTTATTCACAATTATCGCAATATCATTTTGTCACGCCCCAAATCTGAAGAGGCGTGGTCGGCACTCGGTGCCATACTCAGCTCGAGCGAATCACTCTGTAACTATGACTCTGGAGGGGGTAACCCTCAACATAGGCTGACGAGGCCTAACTATAAACAGACAATACTAACTAAGGCCGACAAGGCTATATCCTAAATCATCTGTAAGTAACAACTATCATACATGAAGGGCATACACACTCAAGACATATACACATAACTCCGCAGGCCGAAGAGGCCGCCATAAATGTCTACAGCCAACGGTACCAAAATGAACATATACAAAGGCTGGCAAGGTTGTTACACTGACATACATATCATACAGGAATAAGTTTACAAGCCTCTAAAGAGTAATGACTTTACTATGGCCGGGACAGGGCCCCGGCCTACCCATCATCTGTATATTCACAAAACTCTAGACTGGTAACTCCAAATGACATGGAACTTACCCCACTAGCTGGAACTCGACAAATCTACTGAGGCGGTCTCTCCAGCTGCCTATCTGAATATGCGGGCATGAACACAGCGTCTCTAGGCAAAGGGATGTCAGTACGAAATAATGTACCGAGTATGTAAGGCGACTGAAACTAATACTGAAATGAAATATAAGATAACGGAACATAAACTGAAGAGTCAATAAGGAATCCAGCTGTAATTACCTGCCTATGACATCTAATAACTAGTAATACGACATCAAACTACTTAGCCTCGTATCAGGCATCTAGACATGCATGATTAGCCCCGAAAGCATTCAATGTTGCCTCGGAGGCACTCAATATAGCCCCAAAAGTAGTCTATATGTATAATCATGGCCCTGAAGACAAGCGCACGTCTGTAGAGCCCCGAAGGCATCTGTATGGCCAATAGCCCCGAAGCCAAACATCATAGCCCCAAAGGCAACTATCATAGCCCCGAAGGCAACCGTCATAGCCCCAAAGTCAAGAATACCATACCCCGAAGGCAACCGTCATAGCCCCAAAGGCAAGAATACCATACCCCGAAGGCAACCGTATACTTCTATAGACTCCACAATCTCACTTCTATCTACTAGCTATATGAGCAACAAGGCTAACTGAAAGTGAACTCCCGACAAGGGAAGCTACTATATGAATATCATGAAACGACATAGACATGGAATCTCTGTGAGTGGCACCTCTTTGTGCACTTGGTCGGGACTCGCTCGATAAGGAATCATGCCAAACAAAGAAGGAAGGATAGCCTTTACATACCTTTGTCGTTTACTTAATGACTCAACATACTCTGTCCATAGCCCTTAAATCGACAATATTGACAATGGGGCTAAGTTTAAACCATGGAAAGACTTAAAATACACTATTAAGCTAGTAGCTCATTTCTAGAAAATTGGGCAGCATTTCCCCTATATCTTTCACTTCCTTCCAATTCAAACAAACACCAAAAAAATAAGAACAACATTAACAACAACATATCCAAGTTATTCTATCACTTTCCAGCCATAAAATACCACAAGAACAAATTCAAAGTAGTTCAGCAACCAACAACATCACAACTACGATTTTCGACCTTTATTTCACATATTTTCAACTGTACAAGTTAGCCACGACTTCTATAAGCTCAAATACATGAAGAAGAGACATATTATTACCTTAAAAAACAAGGACAACTCGAAATTTGAGGTTACTTCACCTTGAAGAATAATCCAATTCAACCACAAGAAGAAGAAGAAGAACAATCTCACAAGCACCACGAGATCCCCGACGTTAGATTCACGTTAATTCTCCTTGATTTTACTTTGGGGTGATATAAAAACCTTGACAGAGTATTTTCAGGTGTATGGGATGTGGGAAAGGTGAAAAATGATGTTCATATGAAGCCTCGCCATTTTTATATAAAAAGAAACTTTCCACCACCTCAAGTGGGTCCAAAAGGGGCTGCCTGCGCAATCTCTCGAAAACGCGAATATCTCTCTACTTTGATGTCGTATCGATGAATGGTCTAACGCGTTGGAAACTAGACTTGTAGACCTTTAATTTGGTAGGCTGATCATCTCATAATTCCATGTATATTGAGAGAAAAGCTCAGTGACATTAGACCCAAATTTCAGCGAACTTATGAACGTAACTTGCGATGACCTTTGCCAACTTTTGTTTTATAAATTGCTTGACTTCAAGGCTTATCATATGACTATTGTATGATTCAAATACCTCATAACAAGACCTTAGTATCATAGCAAGCATTCTTATTCTTGCCCCGAAAGTATGGGCTATTACAATCCACTTTCCTATGACGAACTTCATGCCTCACCAAATATCATTGTAAGTCTAATTCATGCCTCACCAAATATCATTCACATATTTCATGAATTCTACCAAATTATATACTACCAACTAATCAATTTCATTTGGTAAAAGAATAACAAAAATTTTCCTTTAAACATATGTTATCCCAATTATCACAACATGCAAATATTTTGAGATCCTCATACAATTATGAACCTACCCCAACATTTATGTAAATCAGATTTCAAAATCACATTGGGTAGAAAAATTAAAACTAATAGAGTAAAGAAAATAGAACCCGATTTGAAATAACCCACAAATTCCTTTTACACAGACTACAAATAATGACCCATTTGATTTGTCTTATTCTTTAGTTCTCCCTTTGAACCAGAGAGGCTGAAGCGATGCTTCCAGTAAGCATCAACATGCGGATTCCGACATAAATAATTTAATAAATTCCTTAAGATTGTTAGAAAATAATACTTGGGGAAGAACAATTCGGCTTTGATAGAGTAATCTCTGTCATTAAGGAATTTAAGCCTTCCACTTTGTTGCTGCAGGGATAGTGGCAAAATTCCTCCGGGATTTATAAAGCCAACGAAATTCGAATACTAGCAATTAATTCAAATTTCCCACAAAAACAGAATGTTGTGATTTATAGTGAAAGTGAAAAAGAGAGAAAATCTGATTCATCTTTTGTTTTGAAATAATTAGGTATTTATAATACCTAAGTGTCTGTTCATACCAACAAACTTGAACCCTTTAGGAATAGCCACCTTTTAACTTAAATCTTTTAGGACTAGGTACCTTTTAATCACAACCAGTCATTTTAATAATTAAAAATGACTGAAAATGTATTCACCAAAACCTCTTCTCGATACTTCCCCATCAATACATTAACTAATACTAACATATTCTGGGGTTTTTTCTTTCAAAAATTAGTGTTTTTCCTAGATTTGATGTAGGCTATCCATAATTATATAAATTATTCATTTTCATTGTCAACAAAGTGTTATGATTTTCAATGAAGACCGAATAAAGTAAAGAAAAAGGTGTTGGAGAAGGTGTTCTTTTAATATATAAAATGAGAAAAAATTGAAAGAGGAAACAAATAATTATAGATGAACCAAAATAGACAAATCCATATCAACTCACTTGTGAGTTCCCCTAGGCTAGGCTCTAGCAATACCACCACATGTATGATAAATAATGATTCGTGAGTGCTTCCGCAACATCTCGCTCTTTGCATCTTTTGTTATGAATCTTTGTACCCAAAAAAAAAAAAAAAAACTTTGTAAAGAAAAATTAGGTCATTCATCTCATTTTTTTGGTCTTGAAAGATTATGCATTCTATTACGTTAAAACAAAAGAAGTACAAGGAGCATTGGGTAGTACTGACCCTAGAGTACATTGTTGTTTATTACTACATTGTGGTTCGGAAGTTGAAGGACTAGCGTCAATGATGTTTGATTGTGTCATTGCGGGTGCTCCATAATTGTTTGGACTTGATGTATTGAGTCGGCGATATGGAGGTCATTCACTATCATGAAGCAGCAACTCCTGGATTGATGTGGGTGGCTCCTAAAAGATCAAAAAGTCTTCCCCTACTCCTCACTAGCTAACCGATCTGCTACTATATTTAGCTCCATGTAGTCATGCGCAACGAGCGGATCACCCAGCCTGTTCATTATGACCCTGCAATCATCCAAAAGAGATGAACTATAACTATTATGATTATGTAATAATCTAACAATCTCACTGGTATCAATGGCGATTTGAAGTAGAGTAAGGTTATGTGTCGATGCAAGTAGTAGGCCCTGAAGTAGTGCATGTAATTCAGCTGCTATTGCTTCAGTGTGAATCAATGCCCTCGAGAAACCTAGCATCCATTCTCCGATGTGAGTGCGAATGACGCCTCCGATTCCACTAGAAGCATTTGCCTTGCTCGAGGCACCGTCTATATTGAGTTTATATGCCTGGGGGTGGACATTTAATGTACATAGGACTCATTTATTTTTTCTGACGAGGTGTTTTGTCTAGGTATCAAAATTCGGAATCTTGTTGAATTGAACAAAATGAAAAGGCTTTGGGGTGACATGATAATCATCAATTTTTTATTTATTTCGGGTTATCCACATATGCCAAAGACCATTGTATACGGGTAAAATCGAGGATATGGATATCCTCGATTTCCCGACATTCAAGTTATGGTCGGTCAAGATTAGACCGACCTTACCAGACCCGGTATCGAAGCTCGACTTGGAACGAGGCGTTAAAGCGAAATCGAAAGGCGGTTAGGCATCATGACCAGAAGATCGAAATATCCGCCATCAACCGGATATTTCGGCACCGATTAAGTTAAACAGCTATCAGCAGATTCTGTTCCTTTTTTAGAATTGTACTAGGGTTAGGACTCCTCTACTATATAAAGAGGAGGCCCCCATTTATTTTCAGTCAGTTTTTCCCTATCATAGACATATACCGTGTACTAAGCAGGCAATATAATCATCAAAGTTCATTCATTTTTTCTAAGTTTCCTATTGTTACTCACTGTTCAATATCCGATCATAAGGGATTGACCTCGGTTCTCAGTACCCGAGGCCGGCTAGCATTCATCGCGGTCAGATCTATATATTTTATTTTACTTATTTGTTTGTTGTATAATCTAATGTCGTGTTGAATTAAATCACATATCCTTAGCACCGCATACAAATTCAATTGTTATCCATTTTAAGGGTAAACAGTTTGGCGCTCATCGTGGGGCCTAGGATAATAGTGGTGATTTAGTATGAATTTTAGTAACACTTGATATTTGACACTTGCACTTTGAAGTTTGATTTCAGGTTTACTCGACATGTCAGACTCTCATTCTGTCAACTTTCACGCTGAATCAAGCCACCACGAGGGAAACGATAATGGGGTACCTAATAACAACGTACTCCCAGTTGATCCTAACCAGATAGGATCATCAATAGGCGACGTGCCCGTCAGCGAGGATAATGGAGCCACGCTGCAACAGCTCCGGAACCAGTTGGACATGGCTATGGTACAGCTGCAAGCCCAGTAGGAGGTTATAGCACAACTGTAAAATCAAAATCGAGCACTCGATGCTGCTCCATCCGAGCAGACCGAGAAAATCGAAGAAAGGCACATTGCTGGAAATAACGGGAACAATCTCGGACAAAATGTTGAGCTGATAAGGATGCTCGAAGAGCTGACAAAACGAGTAGAATCCGGGGAAAAGAAGATAGAGGCGAACGACAAGAAGGTGGAGAACTATAACGCAAGGGTCGACCAAATTCCTGGGGCACCCCCAGTGTTGAAGGGATCGGATTCGGAAAAATTCGTCCAAATGCCTTTTCCGCCAAGCGCTGCGCCAAAGTTTATCCCGAAGAGGTTTCGTATGCCGGATATCCCAAAGTATAATGGGACTACCGACCCAAATGAGCATGTGACTGCACACATATATGCTATTAAAGGCAATGATCTCGCTGTGGACGAGAGGCAGTTGGTCTTTGCTTAAGAAGTTCGGGGAAACCCGATCCAAGAGAGCAATGATATAGTATCACAACTTGCCTGAATATTCGATTGAATCATTTTCCATGCTTGCGGATGCTTTTGTCAAAGCTCATACCGGAGCCATTAAGGTCAAAACCCGAAAATTGGATTTGTTCAACGTTAAGCAGCGAGATGATGAAACCCTCCGAGAATTTGTGGCCCGATTTCAAATGAAGCGTATGGACTTACCTCCGGTCACTGATGATTGGGCCATTCAGGCTTTTAATCAGGGTCTCAACTCAAGAAGCTTGATTACATCTATGAAGCTAAAGCAAAATCTGGTAGAGTACCCGGCAATCGCTTGGGCTGATGTACACAACAGGTATCAATTGAAGATCAGGGTCGAAGATGACAAGATTTTGAGAGCCTCCTTGGTATCATGGCTCCCTAGTAAAGGGAATGATCGATCGAGGAGAACAACAAATCGAGAGTCGAGACCGTCATATGACAGGTATCAGCCTTATCCACCTGATCGAAGGGGCAACGGGCGCAACAACAAACCGAGCAAGAATGATAGGAGGAGCGATTGAGTCCTAAATAATCATGGACTGATG
Source organism: Lycium ferocissimum (assembly GCF_029784015.1). Taxonomy (NCBI): domain Eukaryota; kingdom Viridiplantae; phylum Streptophyta; class Magnoliopsida; order Solanales; family Solanaceae; genus Lycium; species Lycium ferocissimum. Next base: position 31,526,060 of record NC_081346.1, read on the forward strand.
AACAGAAATGTTGCCGAAATATCCTCAGGGAATAAAGAGGTCCCAAGATTGTCCGAATATAATTTCTGCGTCGATGTAGCGACCATAGCAGCGGCCGTTATCCGCAACCGGGAAACAAGACACCCAAGGCCAATCCAATCTGACACTGAAAAATGGGATAAGAGCCTGGTCTATAAATACCATCACACCCACGATCATTGAATCGAAGATTGCCGACAGTTAAGAAAGGAGGTAGCTCGTCTATTTAATTTAGGCCATCTTCGAGAGTTCTTAAGTGAACGAGCCAAAACTCACTTCAAGGACGTGGACGCCAACAAGCAGGATAGGCCAGAAGAGCCTCAGCAAGTGATCCACATAATCATGGGAGGAACGGACATTCCCCAGGGGTTGGTAATGAAACGCACCAAAGTTTCCATAACGAGAGAAAAGCGTATTCGGAATTATGACCCCGACGGTCCTATCTCGTTCAATGATGAGGACATAGAAGGCATCGTTCAGCCTCACAACGATGCACTGGTAAACAACGACACACTGGTAATATCTGTCCTTGTTAATATATTTAAAATTAAACGTGTGTTGATTGATCCAGGTAGCTCGGCTAATATTATCTGATGGAGAGTCATCGAGCAGCTGGGACTACTAGGTCAGATAGTGCCAGCAGTCTGAGTCCTCTGCGGGTTCAACATAGCCTACGAAACGATGAAGGGTGAGATCATCTTGCCGATCAACACGGCCGGAACCACGCAATAGACCAAATTTTATGTGATAGAGGGAGATATGGGATACAATGCATTGTTGGGAAGACCATGCATTCACCTCATGAAATCGTTCCCCTCAATTCTGTATCAGGCGTTGAAGTTTCCAACCTCAGAAGGGATTAAAACCGTTCATGATAAGCAACAGGCCGCAAAGGAAATGTTCGCAGTCGAAGAAGTTGTTACGACAACAAAGATATTGTTACACCCTGGAAAATTCCCCGTTAGCGTACAGTGAATAGACGAACGAGGGGCATGATGTATACGAGGTGGACAAGTAAGAAATAGTATTTGATGATTCTAATTACGATTTCCCAAGACATTCGAGCTAGTGAAAGAAAGTTGTTAAGGAAAGCGAGTCATATGTTGGGTATCGGATAAGAATTACGAGTATTGAGTTAATGGTGAATTAATGATACCTTGAGGAAGAGCTATGACGTCCCTTAGAATAGTATCGAGGTGTTAGACAAGTGTTAAGAAGGTTCCAGAAGGATCGGAGATCAAACGAGTTGACGAGAACAAGTCTCGGAAAACTGGACAAACCTACGGCCAGACATACTGGCCGTATAAAATCTACGGACCATATGTCCAACCGTAGATCCAGCCCAGTGCACCATGTCTCATTGGACCAGATCTACGGCCAAACATACGGCCAGTAGAAAACATACGGACCGTATGTTGGTCTGTAGATCTTGGTCGGGACTGATGATGAATTAATATAAGGGACCTCTCCTCATTTCATTTTCATTTCATCTTTCACCTCCACAACTTAAGAAGTCTCTAGAACACTCCAAACACTTCAACCATAATAAATCAATAGAAATCAAAGATCAACAACAAGAATTGAGGAGAATCAAGTGTATGAAACCCATTAAAAGTCATTCAAATCAAGAAAACCCAAGAGAGATGAGATAGGGTTTTGGTGCAAAGGGTGTATCACCATTCAAGGATTATTCCTCCATAATCTAAGGTGAGTTTCATGACCTTTCCATGTTGTTTGAAGTATTGGTAGGTTGAAACACTCGGATTGTAGAAGAGTATAGAAAATGGGTCATAACCGTGTGAATAGTGACATTATTGAGTAGTAGTTGGATTGAATCATGTAAATGGATATGTTGAGATTATAAATACGTTATAAATGACATTTAGATCATGGAATGAGTATTGTATGAGAAAGAACGTGATAATGGACTTCGGTCATGGTTATGGAGAATTGTAGTGAAATTATGAATTGTGGGCAATGTAATCAAATGATGCTTATTGTTATGAATGTTGGGAGTTGATATGAGATATGGCGGAGAGTAGTATAAACAAAGCAAATGCTGCCCAATTTTCTCTAGCTTTAGTAAGTACGTTTTCATGATTGTTTAGCTAATGACGACACGAATTCCCTTGAAGGTATAAACGAGTGCATTAAAGGAGAACGAGCAGGCGATGAAATAGTTAAACGACAATGGTATGTGAGGCTAGCCCTTTCTTTATAAGGAATGAGTCCTATGGCATGAATTTCCTCTTTTATTATGAATGTCCATCTTCAAGAAAACTATAAGCCTTGTTCATGAATAGCCATATGAGATAAGAGATATGCTACGAGCATGATAACGATAATGACAAGCTTAAGTCTAGGGATGCTATAGTCCATGATATGATGTTCCAATTAAGCTAATGAAGCTATCCATAGCCCATTGATGTTGATCATTATTTACACTCACCTTATGTTTGTTCCTTCAAGGTGAGGCAGAATACTTACGAATGTTCCATAATGAAGTCGGGGGTTCACGACCTTACGTCGCCCCGATAGAGTATGATTATCTATGAGTCTCTATGCATATATTATGATGAGTTATGGTAAGCATATTACTATGAGCATATTACATACTATGATGGGCACATGATGATATTACACCGCGCCTATTTGGCCGGGCAGTCACCGCCAAGGCGGGCAGCTATACACCATGGCCAGATGGCATGGGCAGACACCACTAGTGGGCGGCATGAGATGATACCCCGAATGCGGGAGGCCTGGACGTAGGCTAATGCTAATGCTAATGTTATTGATTATCACACCGTACCTATATGGTCGAGCAACTTATACATTTATGCATATATGATATGATGATGAGTATGAAAGTAAGCCATGTATTACTTCCTTATGATTCGATCGATCACTGTATTGCTCTTCATTGATGCCTCCTTATTTCATTGATGTCTTATTATTGTTTATGCCTTACACACTCGGTACAATATTCGTGCGACGTCCTTTTCTTTGGATTCGTGTTCATGCCCACGGAGTAGGCGGGGGAGGTGACCCAGACTCGTAGGAACTAGCAGCTGATTTGAGCGCACTCCATTTTCCGGAGGTGCCATTGATTGTTCTTTTGGTGCATATATGTATATATTCATAATTGGGCACGACGGGGTCCGTCCCGTCCGGATGTCTAGTACTCTAGAGAGGCTCGTAGATACGCGAGTGTGGGTAGTATGGTCCCATAGTCTTCATGTATATATGTATATATATATATATATATATATATATATATATATATATATATATATATATATATATATATTTTTTTTTTTTTTTTTGATAGCCAAAAGGCTTCGTTTATAAAAGTAAATATGTTTCAAATGTTAATAGATATCTATAATTATGAGCATATAGTATGAATGAGAGCAGATAAGTAGCAGAATGAGCGGTGTTCGGTGGTTAGCCCTGGATACCCGTCATGGCCCTAGTCGGGTCGTGAAAGATACCGAAATTGAACGAAGGGGAAAGTGCTAAATAGCAATCACAGATTCCGATCCCGGGGTCCTCTGAAGATCGGGATAGGAACTGTTACACTTTGGATTTTCGCACGTTAAAGTCGCATCATGAGTTAGTCGACGTAAGTTCAAAAAGAAATTATGTTGAGGATAAAAAGGATTGATTTTATTAATAAAAATGGTTACAAGAGTCTATAAATAATATTAGTAAGTAGCGGAAGATTTGGAGGGTGAATGAATCAAAGAAGCATGAGTTTCGTCAAAAGTCGGCAAGTTGAGAATACAATAACTTGTACTTTTGGGTGAGATTAGGAGTGCTCCACATGCTAAGCAATTAATGATATGAAGTATTTGAATTGTATAATAGTCTCTTGTTAAGTTTGGAAGTCAAACGAGTTATAATACGAAAGTCGACAAAGGGCGTCGCAAGTTAAGTTTGTCAATTTCACTGAAATTTGGGTCAGATGTCTCGGAGCTTTTCACTCAATCTACTTGAATTTACGGGGTAATCCACCTACCAAATAAAAGGTCTACAAGTCTAGTTTCCATTGCATTTTATCGTTCGTCGATATGACATCGGAATAGAGAGATATTCGTGTTTTCGTCCAAGGACACAAACTGCCGCGGGAACAGTGACCAAGGTCGGTTGCTGCTCACTTTAAGTTATATAAAAGACCCCTCTTCATGATTTTTTCTCCATTTCCTCACCATACATGACCTGTAAAACTCTCAAACCCTCTCCAATTAATCCTCCATCAATCTCAATCCAAACCAAGAGCAAATCTATCAACTTAACATGAAGAATAACATGGCAACTACGAAATTGTGATTTTTTTCGCTAATTTGCTTCTTGGATAAGGACTTCACCTTGAAGTAACTTGGCGTTTAGGGTGATTTTGATCATCTAAGGTATATTTTAACTTCCTTTTGATCTATTTGAACTTCTACAAGTAATTAAACCTAAAAATTTGGTGAAAACCCCATAGAATAAGCTTTGACAATTCTTGTGAACTCTTATGGACTTGGCTTGATAGTTGGGCTGTTTTATGTGGTTTAACGTGTTGTTTGGAGCTGTGTTGATATGGATTAGATCGTATTGATGAGGAGAAGTAGAAAAGTAGAATTTGGTAGCATTTTACAAGAAAATTACGCTACAAAAAGTCCTATAAATTCACGCCTATGAGTTGCTCGATTAAATGTCTAAATGAAGATTTCTATAAGCTATGACCTTGGTTTTGATCTTGAATAGTCTTTATTATGTAGGAAATCATTTGTAAGATGTTCGAGGACTCGGGGAAATGTATATAACTCCATCGACGAGGTATGTAGGGCTTTCTCTTCTCTTTTGTAGCATGACTAGAACTCAACGAACGTTTCATTGATACATTCATTCCGTGAAAACATAAGTCGATCATATTCTTTTACTTGAGCAGCCCTCTACTTCATTAATCACTTATATTAAAGTGCTGTCTATATTTCCATGTTTCTTTGGTTATTGATTGAAACGTTTTCGTAAAACTTGAGTCGAGCGTATCCCGAAATGGTTAAGCTTACCTCTTCTCCGAAATAGCCTGTATTAAAGTGTATTCCCGCATCCTTATCTTTCTTGTCCATCACTTAAAGATGACGAACCTTCCATTGATATAAGTTTCCACTAAATATGAGATGAATACACTTCCTTGTGGTTGACTAATCTTTATTTCATATATGATTGCATCAAACGCCTTTCATGCTTCCATATATCTTTTGGCCACCGAATTGGAATGTTTCTGCTAAACTTGGATTGATCATATACCATCCGAATGAGTTGAACTCCACTTCATGTGTAACTCATACCAAGTATCTTACATGTTCTCCATGTTGTTGTCTCTTGAATTGAGAGGTTAAGAATGTAGCGACAATAACGATAGTCAGAGGGTAACGATGATAGGTCACTCCGAATCTTCTTATGATATCTCTTCTAAGGTCAGTCTTGCATTGCACTTATATATATGTATTTATTTTCATTACCGAGCTGCACTATAGTCGGCCGGGTAGGCACTTATATGTGCACCTAGACATATTTCTTTCTTTACCGAGCCGTATTGTAGGCGGCCGGTTAGGCACGTAGCTGTGCACCTAGATGTATTTCTTTCTTTACTGAGCCGTGTTGTAGGCGGCTTGGTAGGCATGTAGCCGTGCATTGCCACTGATCAGTTGGGCAGAGATGATGTTATGATGATGAGCTCACCCCACAGAGGGATTTATTATTGTTATATGATATGATATATGCCTCCACAGTGAGGAATGATTTTACGGGCATGCATTTACATTTATGTCATGATTATGGTTGCCCTCAGTGGCCTCGTTCAGAGTTTCAGGTTGTCTCTACATCTTTTCCCAAGTTATTTGTATCTCTTATGCTTATGTTATGTTTATGCTTACTGCCTTACATACTCGGTACATCTTTCGTACTGACGCATTTTGTGCGCTGTAATCATGCCCACAAGTACGGTAGACGGATTGTTGTACCTTTCTCAGTAGGATACCAAAGTTCAGCAGGGATGTTTGCACTCCATTCTCCGGAGTTGCTGGTCAGAGTCATTAAATAGGATGCATGCATATATATATATATATATACAGAGTATGGCTATGGGTACGTCGGGGCCACTGTCCCGACCAGTTGATGCATATTAGTGCTCTTAGAGGCTTACAGCCTATCAGTCAGTGTACAGGTATTGCGTTTAGCCTTGCCGGCCTTCTGACTAGTTGTCTTTCTTGCTTGTGGCCTTGCTGGCCCTTGTAATGCATATATGTGTTGTTGGGCCTTTTCTGCTTACAGGTTGTTATGATATACTTCTTACTATTGTAATTCAGTGGCTTCGTCGGCCTATGATTCATGTTACAGAGTTTAGATATCACAATTAGTTCGCTGGCCCTTCCGGTGCCTGGTGCCAGCCACACCCCCTAAGGTTGGGGTGTGATACACCAGATGAAGACCTAGATTTTTGAGTTCTGAGGTCCTTTGTGGTGTCCGATGATTCAGATGCCACTAAATCCACAGTCGAAGAACTCGAGCAAGTCATACTGTTCGTTCATCTGCCGGACAGGAAGGTATACCTGGGCACGGGGTTAACCCCCGAGCTCAGGAAATTTTTTATTGAATTTCTTAAAAATAACTCCGATTGCTTTGCCTAGTCCCATTTAGACATGACAGGCATCCCACTGGAAGTGACAGGACACAAGTTGAGTCTAGACCCAAGTTTTCCTCCAGTCAAACAAAAGCTAAGGCCGCAACCCGAGATCAAGCATGCGTTTATCAAAGATAAAGTATCCAAACTCCTTAAAATAGGATCCATTCAGGAGGTTAAATACCCGAACTGGTTAGCTAATGTTGTCGTGGTGCCTAAAAAGGGAAACAAATTTAGAATGTGCATAGACTATAAAGATTTAAATAAGGCTTTCCTGAAGGATTCATTTCCTTTGCCCAGCATCGATCGTATGATTGACGCTACGGCAGCTCACGACACACTGAGTTTCCTCGATGCCTACTCCGGGTGCAATCAAATACAGATGGACCCGGGGGATCGAGAAAAAACCTCTTTCGTGACTAGGTTTGGCACATATTGATATAATGTAATGCCTCTCGGTTTGAAAAATGCCGGTGCTACCTATCAGCGGTTAGTTAACCGCACGTTCGAACGCTAAATAGGAAAATCAAAGAAAGTTTATATAGATGACATAGTTATTAAGTCCCTGCAAGTAGAGGACCATTTAAAGTATTTGCAGGAAACTTTCGACATATTAAGAAAATACAACATGAAGCTGAACCCAAAAAAGTGTGGCTTCGGCATCGGTTCAGGTAAGTTTCTCAGATTCATGGTATCGAATCAGGGGATTGAGATCAACCCAGACAAGATAAAGGCAATTGAAGATATCACCGTAGTAAACGACATCAAAGGGGTGCAAAGGTTGACCGGACGCATAGCCGCCCTGAGCCGATTCATTTCCAGATCCTCGGACAAAAGCCATCGGTTCTTCTCTTTGCTAAAGAAAAAGACCGACTTTTCCTGGACCCTCGAGTGCCAGAAGGCCTTAGTAGAACTCAAGAAGTACTTTTCGAGCCCACCTTTGCTACACACACCAAAGGCGAATGAGCAGTTGTATCTATACTTGGCCGTGTCCGAGATAGCGGTAAGTGGTGTCCTAGTTAAAGAAGAATAAGGAACGCAATACCCAGTTTACTATATAAGTAGGACCCTAGGTGGTGCTGAAACTCGATACCCGCACTTAGAAAAACTTGCATTGGCTTTATTGAGTGCATCTAAAAAGTTAAAACCTTACTTTAAATGCCATCCTATATGTGTCGTGACATCATACCCATTGAGGAATATCATGCATAAACCCGAACTCTCGGGCCGGTTAGCAAAATGGGCTGTCAAGATTAGCGAGTACGACATTGAATACAGACCCCGGACTGGTATTAAATCCCAAATACTAGCAGACTTCGTGGCCGACTTCACACCGGCTATGATCCCCAAAGTCGATAAAGAACTACTCCTCACTTCGGGAACTAGTTCGGGAGTCTGGACCTTATACACGGACGGTGCTTCCAATACGAAAGGGTCCGGGTTGTGGATCATTCTCAAACCACCAACTGGTGACATAATAAAACAATCTATTGGATCTGTTCATTTGACTAACAATGAAGCCGAATATGAGGCTATGATTGCAGGTCTAGAACTAGCAAAGAGCTTGGGAGCCGAAATCATTGAGGCCAAATGCGATTCCCTCCTGGTGGTCAATCAATTGGATGGTACATTCGAGGTCAAAGACGACCGGATGCGGAGATATGTAGAAAAGCTACAGGTGGTCCTTCGTAGATTCAAGGAATGGACACTCGATCACGTGCCTGGGGACCAAAATAATGAGGCCGATGCTCTGGCAAACCTGGGATCATCGATAGAATCGGAAGAGTTTAATTCTGGCACTGTGGTACAGCTAATGATTTCTATCATCGAGACCGGCCACGCTGAGATAAATTCAACCAACTTCACTTGGGATTGGAGAAACTAATACATAGACTATCTTCAAACAGGAAAGCTACCACCTGATGCCAAAGACTCGAGGGCCCTTCGAACCAAAGCAGCTATATTTTATTTGGTCGACGGCTAGTTATACCGAAGATCGTTCTACGGTCCTTTGGCAAGATGTTTGGGGCTGGGGGAAATCGACTATGCTATGAGGGAAATTCACGAGGGGATTTGTGGAAACCACTCGGGAGCCGACTCACTGGTCAGTAAGTTGATCAGGGCGGGTTACTACTGGAACGAGATGGAAAAAGACACCAAAACCTTTGTTCGAAAATGCAACGAATGCCAAAGGCACGCTCCGTCGATACACCAATCGGGGGAAGAGCTTCATCCAGTCCTTTCTCCATGGCCATTCATGAAATGGGGAATAGACATAGTAGGGCCTTTGCCCTGGGCCCCAGGTAAGGCACATTTTATTTTATGTATGATTGATTATTTCTCTAAATGGGTTGAACCGAAGGCACTTGAAAGGGTCAGGGAAAAGGAAGTAATTGACTTCATTTATGACTATATAATTGTCGATTCGGGGTACCCACAAAAATTGCACGTGATAACAGGAAGCAGTTCATAGGGAACAAAGTCAGCAAGTTCTTCGAAGACTACAAGATCAAAAAGATCTTGTCCACCCTGTACCACCCGAGCGCGAATGGACAAGCTAAGTCAACAAATAAGATTATATTGCAGAACTTAAAGAAAATGCCGACCGACTCTAAACATCGATGGAAGGAGATTTTACCCGAGGTCTTATGGGCCTATCGCACTACGGTGAGATCAAATACTGGGAAAACGCCGTTCTCCCTGGTATATGAAACTGAGGCTCTAATACCCATCGAGGTCAGTGAACCAAGTTTAAGATTTCAACATGCTACTGAAGACTCAAAACTCGAAGCGATGTCTGCTAGTCTGAATGTCGTGGACGAAAAGAGAGAAGCTGCCTACGTCCGGTTAGCGCCCCTCAAAAGCAAAGGATGCAAAGATATTATAACTGAAGGGCTAACCTTAGGCACTTTCAAATTGGGGAATTGGCCTTGAGGAAGGTCCCACTTCACACCAAGAACCCTAACGAAGGAAAATTGGGTCCGAAATGGGAAGGGCCATATAGAGTCACCAGCATAAACGGGAAAGGTTTCTATCAACTCGAAAATAGAAATGGAATACATCTTTCAAACAACTGGAACGTGGCACACCTAAAATGATACTATTGTTAAAGGTACGAGTGACCTTTTGTTTTCTGTTCACTTTGATTTAAACATGCAGGCATACATCGAAGTGGACATCGGAAGCAGCACAATAGAAGCCGAAAAGTCATAGACTTAGGACTGAAAGCACATGCTGCACTCTTTTTCCCTTCGATCGGTTTTGTCTCGAAGTGGGTTTTCCAGTAAGGTTTTTAATAAGGCAGCGCTGTACAACGTGCTACTAAAATATAAAAGACCGATCAAGAACCGAGGGACTATCAATAGTACCTGAGCTCTCACACTTTGAACTCAAGTACTAGGGGACTATCATACCCGGGGTTAATCAATACTTTGTAAAGACAAGGCTTGAACGATAGGATTTGATGTAACAGGACTAAACGATCCATTGAATCATGTTCGATTAGCTTGTTCTTGCCACGACAATTATTGTAAATTTGTTTACGGTTCCATCAATAAAAATGAGGAACTTCCTCAAAAGATATTGCATGTTTGCATGTCACCAAACCGGACCCCCAAATATACGAAATGCGTTAGCCTAAAAGACCACGGTCTGAACGATGAAAGACTACGGTCTAAACAGTTAAAGACTACGGTCTAAAAATGACCACGTTGTGCGACTCAGAGACGTCTAAGTTCGCAAAAAAGGCCTTTCGCATATCACACACACTCGAGAACGAGTCACTATTACTTTAAATTTTCATGCTAAGGCAATGGCGCATATCGGACAAACATTAAACCAACCCAATGAATATTTTAATTCTTAAACACAAAATACAAGGCAATAAAAAACGATGGATAAGCCGGGCAAAAATCTTCTTATATATAAAGTCAAAGATTTACAAAGGCACAGATAAACGGCCTTGAGTCCAAAAGACAAAAAGAAATACAAGGCCCCTAAGCCTAATCTTCACCCGAGCTCACAGCATCACCCTCGAGGTCGCTATCCGACTCCTCAGGATCATACATGGCCTTCGCTTCTGCTTTAAGCCCCTTAGCCTTCTCGATCAGATCGAACAAATCTATCCTGGTGTCCTGAATCTCTTCAAGAGTCTTCTTTCAGGATAAACGGCGCATATATTCGACCCAAGCATCTCTAGCCCTTTCGGCAGCGGTCACATCGGCTTCATATGCGAGCCAACATGTTGTCGTATCCCAAGATTTTGACTCAGGGCTCTGTTATGTTTGTCCTGCAGATCGGCAATATCCCGGCCAAGGCTATAGCGTTCCGATTACGCCTGGTCAAGTTTTGACCAAAGTTCGGCAGCTTTCTCAGACATCACACGGAGTTGCTCCTTGAGAGCATCCCGCTCGGTGACAGATCCAATCCCCTTTTCTTTAAAGACATCGAGCTCAGGTTTGATCTCGTCGAGTTCTATCCGAAGTTGGTCGATCTGGGTCATATAAGACCGAGCCTGAGAAGGAGTAACATTAGCATTGGCTGTTAACGGTTTATTATGAACCGCAAAAGCCTTTACCTTCTCTGATAACCGATCATGCTCCTGTTTTGTCTCGGCAGCCTCTTTTCGGGCTGCTGCCAGATCCGACTGAAGGATGAAGGGGTCGGGAAGGCTCGAGATATACTCCAGTTTCTGCCCGTAAAGATCCCTGAGCACATCCGCATCATTAGTTTTCTTCTCGAGCTCCGCCTTGAGACGGTCCACCCCCATCCTAAGTTGGTGGAAGCTTGCATGATGGAGCACAGAAGCCTAAGAAAGGAAGAAGGGCAATTGTTAGGATATGACAAGAAAATAAAGTTAAGCGTAAAAATAAAGGGAACAAGATGCACCCGGTTCAAAGCATGTTGGGCCTCGTTGAAAAGGCAGGATTCGCTAACCTCCGCCATTTTCTTCCGATCCTCTTCGGTCACTAGAGGGTACAGGTAGCTAGCCACTCCGACAAGGCCCAACAACATGTTCATGTCGGGTGGTACCTTAAAAGAGACCAGCCTTTTTCGGTTCGGGTCTACCTGGGGCCCGGGAAAGTTTTCTCCAATCTAGGTTCGGAATTGACACTAAAGTTACAGGCCACGGGGATTGACAAGTGTTCAAATCCCGAATAGCCCGTGGCCGGGACATCACCTCTATCGGTCCGATAGCCAGATGCCTCTTCTGGCCCCACAGGGTCCTCGACCATCTTGCCTTTGGCCGTAGTGCCGTCAGATAGAACATCCATTGTTCGAGGCGGCGAGTCCTGTATGTAAAAAATGGTTTCATTTGAAGCCACAACCTATATTGGAAGGACAAAACCTATGCCATATAAAGGCGGAATGTAAGGTATCTTCGAATCCGATGTGAAAGGCGCTGCCCTCAATCTAGACGCTGCGGCGGTATTTCACCCCGAATCTGGTATGGATAGGACTCGGTAGCAGCATATTGGGGCACCCCGATCTTTGGCCCAACGGTTTCCACACCCGCCGGTATCGAGACACCTTTGTTCAAGCCCACTGGCTCCTGTCTTGAACTTCCCCCCCAAGAGGGAATAGTTTCTGTCGAGCTTTTCAGCTCTTGGTTGATATTTTCACTGGAAGGCCGATGCCTGGCCAACGCTTGGACTTCATCATCCGAATGATCCTTGAGTAAGTCAAGGACATCGGCATCCAGAACCCGTGCCCGGGTATCTCCTGTAGAAGGCTCCTCGATGGTAAGCCTCGATCTTTTGCCGACTTCGGAAGGGGCGCGAGAAGATTTGGAGGATCGCCTTCTCTTCTTCTCAACCTTGCCTTCTTCAGCGGCCTCGCCCCCGGTTTGATACTGAGTAGGGAGTTTGGAAGGACGTCCTTTTCTCTGATTCACTTGTATGTTGCTTCAGATACCTCATATGAACTTGTAATGTACTACTTTCTTTGAAAGTTTAGTCCAAATTTAGTAAACATGACATTCAGCTTATCTGGTTAGTTCATTGTAAGTATTCTATGTCTAAGGTTAAACTATTTAGTTTAAGTGTCCACTTGTTGAAAAAGATTTGAAAAGCTTATCCCTTGTCTGTCTGACCTTTTAACCATGATTGTATTAAACTTGACTAAGTGTGAGACACTATGTGAACATGTATGTTTCTTGAAATAAGGAGGACAGGTGATTGTCACTTAGTGTGAGTGAAGGCCAAAGAAGAGACTTATCTAGGGCCAGGGAAGGGTTAGAAAGGCTTTGAATGCATCCACTCAGCCAAGGACAACCAACCCTAGGCTGCTGGGGTTCCTCCTTATGCCTTCACAACATTATGGGATCCTCGGATCCTCTAAACTTCTTAAGAACTGAAATAGGAAAGATCATATGTAAAATGCATCTTTGGAGTACCCTGAAGTTCATACACATATCTGATAGGCATTTCTGTTCATGTTATGCATTTAAAAAAAAAAATGAAATCTTGCCTTAGAATTTACATACTGTCTAAAAAATGGAAGCATGTCTTATCCATGGTAAAATTCTGATAGTCCTTGGATTGGCTTCAATGAGGATGCTTTGTTGGATATTTGATCACCTCTGAATATGCGAGTGTCAAGGTTGCCTTGCCTGCCCAGTTGTGTTTTTCTTTCGAATGCTTGATGTCTAGGAGTATAATGACATAACATATTTGTATTTTCTAACTAAAACCAGTTCTGTGTTTTCTTAATGATGGCTGAGTAAGTTAAGTGTCTCAATACAAAAATATGTGTATTAGAATCTGGAAAGAACAATGTGCAGCATCCTCTAAAACTAAACTTTGATTTCTGTCCTGATTAGGCTGTTATACATAAGATGTATATCTAGATATACTATATATATACAGTCTTTATATACTCTTGGAATATATGGGCTTGTATATCAGGTATACTATGGGTATCCATTTATCTGAGCTTGGATGTTCCTTTTTGTGTATTATGTGATAGTTGTTTGGGCCTGGTTTTTATTCGTTCTCCCTATTGGGATTTCTTTGTGTGATCATTGTTATTTGTGCGTATTTGGGCTTTTCTTTATGTAATATTTCTTTTCTGATTTGAGCCTGCATTTTGTCCGAACTTTACCTTAGTATGGGTTTATCTTTGTCTTCACTAGTTTTGTATAAACTTTGAACTATATATAATGAGTGTATGTATAGCATATGTTTGTGCCTTTTAAATTTCTTATTATATTAGTGGCTAAGTGTAGATACCTTCTAACTGCCTCTCTCCTTTTCCCCTCTTTTTGTCTGCATGGATAAATGTCGTGCCCACTTGGGCTGATTCCTTCATTCAAAACCTGTTGGGCCTGAGGCCCAACTCTTTTTTTTTTATTGAGTGCGAAACTGAAAGGATGATTGAAGGCCCAACCATGGGTGAAAATGGTCAGCTGGTGGGCTTAGGTAGGACCGCCCACCAGCCTAACCATTCTCTTTATTTTTATATATATTCATGTATACTTAGTTTGTATAAAAATGTTGTATATGTAAACAACACTTGTAAAATATTGAAACCCAAATGTGATTAGAACTTAGAAAACGCGTGTAGTCGTTAAACAATCCCTCAAATGATTTTCAAAATTTGGACATTCATACTATAAGAATGAAATTGGTAGTTTTAGGCCTTAAAGTTCTTTCAAAGTAGGAATCTGGAAACTTATGACTTGAGTGGATTTTGAGAATAAAACCAAGTCATATTTTGGGCCTTATGCCCTTTGCAAAAATCTGGAAACAGAATGGACGGATTAAGATTATTTTGGGCCTTAAGCCCACATTAAACTCTTTTAAATCGAAGGGAAAATAATTTGCTTTCGCCCTTTGGGCCTTAAAATGAATCATTCTGAGATAATTTAAACTCAAGATCATTGTGGGCCTCAAAATAATTTGGGTAGAAAATACTTTCAGAATTGGGATCAAATTTTGAGATTAAATTGGAAGTTAAAAATCAGATTTTTGAACAAGTATAAAAATGGACCTTTCTTGCGTCGGACTGGATTTTTCAAAACCCTTTTTGGGCCTAAGCCCAAACCTTAAGTAGATGATCAAGGGGATATATTTGGACCAAATTGAGAATAAGATGACTTTGGTGTTAGAACATATTTAACATATGAGCTTCAATGGATTAAAATGATGGAAACAATGAACTTTTTATATACCTACAAGTATTATTATAAAGGAGATGTACTCCACTTATTTTTCTTATATAAATAATAAAAACTTATAAGAACTAAACTCATATTATTAGGACCAAGCTAGTAGCGACTCTACTCGGGAGAAATTTCGAGTGTGTCTTGGTCCGAAAATAAAGTGAGTTGAACCCTTATAGGCATTTTAAAACCTTTTTGCAAAAGGGGTATTTTTGTCAAACAAATATGTAATTGATGATATGCCATGACAATTTTTTGCAAGAAAGAAAACATTTTGAAGCAAATAATCACATTAATCACACATTGAAGCTCGTCGATCAACCGTATTCTACAGATCCTTAATACTAAGGTGCTTAAAACCTTCTCTAGGGGATCACCAGAACCCTTACCTCGAACTGGTTCTAACGGATTTTTTCTTTGTTTTAACAAACACTTTTTACCCGATTTTCTTAATTTCCTTTATAAAATTAGGTGGCGACTTTAAAAACACGAAATCTAATTAGAGCATCAACAACTTCTTAGTAGCTTTTATGCACCCGCGAAAAGTGAACTGTAACAAACCTTACATCTATTATTTCTCTACAACAATACTAAAGGTTTAAAAGGTAACAACAAGTTATTCTGTGACTGTTAGCAAGTACTAGAATTTAGTACTTCGGAAAAAAAGGGTGAGTACAAAAGTACTTTTAATGAAGAAACCAGAGTTCGGATTAAGAACTAAGTAAAGTCCAGGGTAAGGACTTGGTAAGTCCAAGATAAGGACTTGGTTTAAAACTTCACCTATATAAACACTTAAAGTGGTGCTGCTTCGGCCAAAGTTGGGAGACAAACTTGGTAAAGTGTTTATGAACTTAGGAGGTAGCACAAGGCCATAATGGGGTGCTAAACTCACGGTGAACAAGTTGTGAAGTTGGTATGATTTATGTGTATAAAGCTTTTCCGTATTTGTCATTAAGGAATTGTAGTTAATAGAAATTAATCTAACTATCAATTTCGACAAGGATTTGAATCGTTTATGAAAGTCGAAGGTTCAACTCGAAAGAGACCTACTATATGCATAAATCTCATAAACAACATCAATCTCTAACTAAGTGGGGGATTGTTAGTATTAGTTAGTGTATTGATGGGGAAGTATTGAGAAGAAGTTTTGGTGAATATATTTTCAGTCATTTTCAATTATTAAAATGAGTGGTTGTGATTAAAAGATACCTATTCCTAAAAGATTTAAGTTTAAAGATACCTATTCCTAAAGTGTTCAAGTTTATGTTGGTATGAATAGACACTTGAGTATTAGATATACCTAATTATTTCAAAACAAAGGATGAATCGGGTTTTCTCTCTTTTTCGCTTTCACTACAAATCACAACATTATGTTCTTGTGGAAAATTTTAATTAACTGCTAGTATTCGAATTTCGTTGGCTTCGTAAATTCCGGAGGAATTCTGCCCCTATCCCTACAGCAACGAAGTGGGAGGCTTAAATTCCTTAAGGACAGAGCTTACTCTATCAAAGCCGGATTTTTCTTCCCCACGTTTTATTTTCTAACACAACATAGAAGTATTCATTTTTTTGTCATCGTAATTTCAACAGAGAAAGAAATTATAATAAAGAACCAGTGTTCTTTAACCTTTACAGAAAAATCAACAATTCCATTCTATTTTTCGTTCTTGGTTCTTTTATTTAGTTTTAAATTTTAACTAGTTTATTTGGTTGTTTGTATTAACTTTGATGGAATTTTAATTTGGGTTGAAAATAATGCCATGTGTAGGCCACTAGGCGCATTAACTAATATTCTTCGGGAGGGTTTTAACTTTCATAAAATATAGTTTAGGGGTAAACAAACACCCAAAATTTTAACTATGACACTCACAAAATAGTGACAGATTAGAAAAAATATTTATGTATTAACTCAAAGTTTAAATGAAACGTATTGTGCCACTTCACATTTTTATTGTTTTAGAAGCGTGAAATATACACACCAATAAATATTGAGTTGGAGGTTTTAATCCTTAAAAGTTATTGTTCAGGTAACTGAAATATGGCATAGTTTAAGTATGAAACTAGGGAGCTTTTAGCCATTAACTCTTTCTTTAATGATTTGACCAAATACAGATTAATATTCTCTAAAGTATTTTAAAATATTTATTTAAAAATAAATCATTTAATATGAATATTTTAAAATTTTAGCCAAACAGACTTGAAATGTAATTTCGGATTTTGATATAATCATCAATAGCAACAACAACATACTTAGTGAAATACCACAGTGTGGGGTCTGGGGAGAGTAAAGTGTCCGCAGACCTTAACCCTACCTTCAAAGGTAGGAAGATTGTTTCCGAAAGACCCTTGGTGCAAGAGAAAACATGACGAGAAAAGTCAGATAAGGACAAATAGTTCAAAGCAGTATGAAAATGAAGCTAACGAAAAAATCATGATAAAGCAGTCTGAAATAAAGGAGCAGTAGCTACCACAGATAAATAAGATAATCGAAATACAAGAAATAACAGCTAGTAGCAGACATCAAAGGACAATAAACTATAAAGAAAAACTACGACTACTAGTATGAAAGGATAAGCCGAACTACCTATTAGTTTTCTACCCTAATCTGAGTCCTCCATAGACTCCTATCTAAGGTCATGTCCTAGGTAAGCTAGAACTGTGTCATGTCCTGTCTAATCACCTCTCCCTAATAATTCTTCGGCCTATCTCTATCTCTTCTGAAACCGTCCATAGCCAACCTTTCATATCTCCGCACTGGGGCATCTGTGTCTTTCCTCTTCACATGCCCAAGCCATCTTAGTCTTGCTTCTCGCATTTTATCCTCCACCGATGTCACTCCCACCTTATCCCGGATATCTTCCTTCCTAATACTGTCTCTCCTAGTGTGCCCATACATCTATCGCATCATTCTCATTTCTACAACTTTCATCTTT
Source organism: Lycium ferocissimum (assembly GCF_029784015.1). Classification (NCBI taxonomy): domain Eukaryota; kingdom Viridiplantae; phylum Streptophyta; class Magnoliopsida; order Solanales; family Solanaceae; genus Lycium; species Lycium ferocissimum. Next base: position 31,543,842 of record NC_081346.1, read on the forward strand.
TGAACGTGAGAGTTCTTGACTAGCCAACACTCCGCCCCATACAACAAAGTCAGTCTCACCACCACTTTGTAGAAGTTGCCTTTACGTTTTGGTGGCACCTTCATATCACACAACACTCCAGAAGCAAACCTCCATTTCATCCACCCTGCACCAATACGATGTGTGACATCAAATATCCCTATTTTCTTATATAGTAGATCCAACATACTTGAAATTTCCTTTCTTTTGGATAGCCTGAGTACCAAGTCTCACTTCTACGTTAACCTCATATGGCACGTCACTGAACTTGCACTCAAAGTACTCTATCTTGGTCCTACTCAACTCAAACCTTTTAGACTCCAGGGTTTGTCTCCAACACTCCAGCATAACCTTAACTCCACTGCGAGTCTCACCAATCAATACTATAACATCCGCGAATAACATACACCATGGCACCTCACCTTGAATTTGTTGCATCAAACCTTCCATCACCAAGGCAAATAAAAACAGGCTAAGAGTTGATCCCTAGTGCAACCCATCATAACTGGGAAGTGTTCCGAGTATCCTCCCACTATCCTTACCCTGGTCTTGGCTCCATCATACATGTCCTTGATCTCCCTAATGCATGCATGTCATCCGCGAATAACATACACCAAGGTACCTCACCTTGAATTTACCGCGTCAAACCATCCATTACCAAGGCAAATAAAAACGGGCTAAGAGTTGATCCCTAGTGCAACCCATCACAACTGGGAAGTGTTCCGAGTATCCTCCCAATGTCCTTACCCTGGTCTTGGCTCCATCATACATGTCCTTGATCGCCCTAATGCATGCCACAGGTACACTTCTTTCCTCCAAGCATCTCCATAGAACCTCCTTTTGCACTTTGTCCTAAGGTTTTTCTAGATCGATGAATACCATGTGTAAGTCCCTCTTCCTCTCCCTATACCGCTCCACCCGTCTCCTTATAGATGAATGGCTTCTGTAGTTGAGCACCCCAACATGAATCCAAACTGGTTCTCTGCAATAGATACGCCTCTCCTCACCCTCATCTCCACCACCCTTTCCCACACTTTCATAGTGTGTCTTAGCAGCTTGATACCTCTATAGTTGTTGCAACTTTGAATGAAGCCCTTATTTTTGTACAAATGAATCATTATACTCCACCTTCATTCTTCGAGCAACTTCGTCGTCTTAAGAATGACATTAAATAGCCCAGTTAGCCACTCTAAATCTGCCCTGCCCGCACTCTTCCAAAATTCTCTAGGAATCTCGACAGGCCCGGTCGCTCTTCTCCCATGAATCTTACGAACAACACCCTTAACCTCCTCAACCTTTATAGTCCTACATACCCAAAATTGCGACGCCTCAAAGTACTCCAAATCTCCCAACAAAAGATATTTGTCTCCTTCTTCATTCAAGAGTTTATGGAAGTATGATTGTCATCTCCGTCTAATGAGAGCTTCCTCAACCAATACTTTGCCATCCTCGTCCTTGATGCACTTCACTTGATCCAGATCACGTGCTTTTCTCTCCCTCACCTTGGCTAGCCTGAACAACTTCTTATCCCCACTTTTGTCCTCTAGTTCTGCATATAGGCCTTCAAAAGCAGTCGTTTTTGCCGCTGAAACTGCTAACTTTGCTTTCTTTATCGCTGTCACGACTCGATTTGGGGTCGCGCGGGCAACTACCCTTTCCACCTCGGTAGGCGAACCCTCTATTCAATTAACAAATCAGTTTACAAGGACTAATCATTTAAACTAAGAGATACTTAGAAATAACCGCGGAACATCATAATATATTTAATAAACTCAAAATTCGACAAGACTAAAACCATTTAATGATTACAGACTCTCTTCGATTTTCCGTGACCTGGTCTAGACTAGTACAAGAGTGACTAATGATTTCAGATTACCACTACATTCTAAGACTCAATCTCTGTCTTGGAATGAAGTGGGAGGAAGTCATCCAGATAGGCACCGCACATTTCCGCTTCATATCACAATCAACCACCTGAAACAATCTACACCCAAAAAGGGTGTAGCAAGTGCAATATCAGTACAATCCACGCGTACTGAGTAAGTATCATAGGCCGACAATGGTTAGTAACACATATTAGTAAAAGAATTCACAAACAACCATGATAATCATTAAATCAAGTCATATGTTTATCTACCGCACATCATAACATCAATACCCTTAAATCACAACTGCTCTCTAATAACTACAAGTCAAATAGCACCAGCGCAATTTCCCAGTACACAAATCATTAGATCGTTCATTTTAGTCCATGAGACAACTCATCGTTATAACAACTTTTATCCAACATCACTTAGAAACAAATCAAATAACTGATTTTACGGAGGGCTCTCCGGGATAATTTCACCAGTATAAATCAAATGTAATCGGATCCAGATACACGTCATCGCCTAAGTAAAGCATCTAATCCCAAATATGCCAAGGCTGAATATATCCAATCCAAATCCAACATCATAAGTACAACACCAAATATCTCAAATCGAGTCATAATGCAATGCAATGCAGTAGTGTATGAATGCAATGCAATGCAATGCAAATGCGGTATATACATGTACTCCGGACGAAAATATCGACGTCTCGATAGCACAACCCAGTGTGACTCGCGAAGTCTAAGTGCCACCCGTCCCGGATCTTTGCCCAACAGACAGACGGGACCCCGAATCTTCGCCCACGGGGGATTCTCACCGGCACCACCCTGGGGGACCCGCGGAGTCCATACACTAACAACGATTTCGGAACTAACATTAGATATCGGCCATGCAACAACGATTCCGGAATTGATCATCAGATATCGGTCATCTCACATCACTCAAGTAAAAGAGTTTTATCAAATATCCATTTCACTCAATCAACGATTTCGAGATGAACATCGAACATCGGACTCTCACGTCACTCTAGTAAAAGAGTTTTATCAAGTATCAATTTCACTCAATCAACGATTCCGGGATGAACCTCAGATATTGCCCATGCAATAGTGTTTCATGAAAATGAGAGTGCATGCAATGCATGGATCAACATCGATAATGATGCTCAATATCACAAGTACCAACAATGGGTACGCCAACAATATATCCGAATCACAAATACCAACAGTGGGTATGCCAATAATATAACCGAATCACAAATACCAACAGTGGGTATGCAAATAATATAATCGAATCACAAGTACCAACAGTGGGTACACCAACAATATATCCGAACCACAAATACCAACCATGGGTATGCCAATAATATAACCGAATCACAAATACCAATAGTGGGTATGCCAACAATATATCCGAATCACAAATACCAACAATGGGTATGCCGGCAATATCGTAATCTAGACGATAACATAATCCAATATTTATCTACAACTCATGGCATCAAGCCGACATAATAGAACAATCAAATCATAACAGAGTCGGGTGGCTAATTCCCAACACGCAACAGGTTAAGTAAATCGATATACATTATTACCACTCCTAGATCAGCCTATTAGCTTAGAACATGTAATCTCACCCTACACTTACAATCATTCGTCACAACTCAATCTAAAACTCAGTCACAATCGTTGGTACATTTTATCCTTCCATTTATCACCTAAATTCACTATTGATAGCATAACACAATTAATCACATATTACGGGAATTCTCATCATTAGACACAGAAATAGGTATCACCCGCTACAGCTAAGTCACATAAAATCCACCGATTTTCAAGAAGGCCACATCATACATCCTAAATATTCTACAGGCCACAAGCCCGAAGACACAATCACACATCAATGCCATCCTAGGATTCTATCCCAAATCTCCAATTCATACACATGCATTCTCCATTCCTTCTAATACACGAATATGGGAAATTAACCGGAGTCTACCAAAAAGGAAAGCCATAACCTACCTGGCAGCCGAACAGGTGCCACGAATCCACACGTTGCCTCGTCTTTCAAAGCATCTCCAAATAATCAAACTCTATCACATATGAATTCTATGTAAGAAACCATGAATAATGATACCCATATTGGCTACTTTCTATTCGGGTCAAATTCCAACCCTTAATTTAGGAAAAATGGGTCTCAAGGGCAAAACGAGAATTTTATGATCAAAATACCAAATTCAATACCAAAAGGTCAAAACCCGTTACTTTAATCATAGGAATACTCAATTAACTCTCAAAATCATCATTAATATGAAAATTCCAAAATTTGGGTATAAACCCTAACCTTTAATTCACAAATTAAGCCTTAGAAATGGAAGATTCAAGTTACCATAGTTATTATCCATCAATTCCATGCTTACCCAAGTTAAATCCACCAACAAATCAAGGTTTTATAACCACAAGTTCATTATATAAGAAAACCCCAAAACCCACTTAGCCTTCATACTCGTAGGAAGAATCTTAGCATAGATTAATGGTTAAGAGAAGTGACTAGATGATTCTAAGGTCAAGGATGTTACCTTTGTGACCCTCTCAAAATCGCCTCACAATCTTAGAGATATGAGAACGAAATAATGACGTAAGATTGGGGCTTTTAACACTTACTTATAGCAGATTCCGCTCGTCAACCGCTATAGCGGTCAGCCCACCGCAATAGCGGTCACCAGACACCAGAATTTTCTGGTGTCTTCTAAGCTTCAAACTGACCCTCAGAACTATCCCGGAACCTCCTGGACACAAACCAAATATGCAGATATAAATTAAAACGCACTACGAACGCACTCGTAGCCACGAAATTCCTATCAGAGGTCTCGTTGACCGAGTCAAACCCCGATACCTCAAAACTAACTTTCCAACCCAGGTTCCAAAATGCACCCGAGTGCATTGGGAACCGAAACAAATATGCACACAAGTTCTAAATGACCATCCGGACCTCTCGGAATCGACGAATTTCCGAAAAAGGTCCGTTTACTCAAAAGTCAACTTTGAGTCAACTCATTTTCGCTTAAAGCTCAATTTTTCTAGAAAACATTTTAAAGCCCACAACGATGCCTAGGAAGTCATGCCAACTATCTCCTCGGGTCAAAATAGTTCTAACGAGACTCAGGAACAGGTCAACGAGGGAAAAAACGGAATAATCATGGTAACGACAAAACGGGTTGTTACATCAGATACCAATTAAACAATCGCTCGTCCTCGAGCGAAGAACGAGAGTAGGACAATCTTTCGGTAACCAAGGAAATAATTTAACAACCAACACTAAGCTCTTACAACGAGAAGGAAACTCAAACCGCAACTTGCTCGCACTTAGCCAAAAGACCCAATTACGATGCCTCTAGAACAAACAACGAATCTCACATACATAAATCAAATAGCACGAACCTTTAGACATAACTAAATCATAAAACATTCCAAACTGGTAAGATATTCTGAGCTAGCTAATCCTTTTGTTTCACCCTTTTTCCAAGTCGTTCCTTGAATCACAATTTCTTAGAGGTACACAATACAACCGAAACCATGACTTACTCTTCCCAAAAGAAAATCCTAAATCTTCTGAAAAACTCTAAGCTATTTCATCGAAACTTATCTTTCTCGTAGCCAACTTGGTCAGTCTTAAGTCTTCTTAACTCTTCAAATCACTTATCTAGGAACTTACCATCGAGTACCGCATAGAGCAAGATCTGCCAACATCCAATGATTAGAACAGAGCCTTATCACAATCCTAGAATCTCTTTGAAGCACAACCACTATCATTACAACCCATTGTACTAACCAAAAGGCTGACTCTGGTGAGATACCACAAGGACTACTAATAGCAAACCTCAAAAATCAGGCGTTCCTTATCACATCCATCAAACTGATTTACTTGGAACCCATAAGTTCCCTTGGAGTTACAAACTCGATCTAACCATTTCCATTCAAACTATAATGACCCACAATGAACGCACCATTTCAGAATATATCAGTAATCACATAACTGATTCTAAGATCCGAAACCCATCACATTCTTACCGCGCATAGCAAACCATAAGTTACCGCTCTCGGCTCTAAAAGCTGAAACTTATCCAAATTGTCCTCAAGGTACCGGATAACTAAATCTTGCAAATGCAACCTCAAATTCCTTAACATTTCCCAATGCGCATACCTGGTATAACTCGAATTTTTCAACACTAAGGACATATGTACTCATAAATCAATCTTTTAACTATCAAACTTTCCATTGTAATACCTCAATAACCCATAATACTTCCGAAAGCATCAAAATCTCACAATCCCTGTCGCTAACAAGCATAATCACTTCAGACCCATAATATCCGAAGTCATTCCGTCAATGTTATTCACAACATAAAACACTTAGCAAAACACGATCCCATCTCGGAGACACTGATAGCCATAACATACTAAGAATTTCTATAGATCCTTTCTGTTAAACACACTCTTTACACATTAGAGTTACCTTCAACACATCGGAGTCTAAACCGACTAAATTCTAAATCCAATGAATCACATGCTTGGTCTACAATGACCTACAAATTAGAACGTCTTCCTTGTCGAACCAGAACATATCTGGCCATTCAACGACTATTCTATCAACTCATCCGAACAACAACATCGATAATAATGAAATTTCTTAGAATCTAACACAACAGGTAGGGTTGTTCACGGTTTTGGTTAAAACCAAAACCAAACCGAAAATTTAACCAAACCGAATAAAAAATTGACATTTGGTTTGATTTGGTTTTAAATTTTAAAAACCGATAGTATTTGGTTTGGTTATGGTTCTATTAAAAAATAACCGAACCAAACTGATAAATTATATACATAAATTTTATAATTATTTATATGTATAATATTAGTTTTTCATAAATAATTATAAATATTTTATACCTTTTAATCATTAATTAGATTTTTGGTCTACTTATTTCACATGATTGTTTAAGGCCCGTGTTTTTAAGAATATGTCCAAGCCCATGTCTTTAAGTCTTTTAACTCTTTTAAGTGTTAAGTGTAAACCTATTAACAGAAGTCACGTTAGAGTCTAATGTCTTTAACTTAAATTTTTAGCCTTTCTTTGTCATCCATTTGATTTTAGGTTGTTTCTTTTTTTTCTTTTTTTCTTTTTTTTTTTTGAATTTATACCTTTCTTTTTTGTTGTCTGAATGGGTCCTAAATTTCTAATATTTTTTATATGAAAAGAACAGAGGTAGTAGATTTGGAGGTTCCTATAGAAGATACTTCAGTAACATCAGCATTTGCTGCAACTCAAGCACATGGTAATGCCCTAATACTTCTTTTGTGGGTAATCCTCCTAAAAAACAGAAAAGAACAACTCCTTGTAGTCGAGACCCTAGCCTTGGGGATAATGATAGAAAAGCATCTGAAGTTTGAGATAATTACACAGTTTTTTTTAATAAAATGGGAGAATTGTGGGCAAAATGCAAGTACTGCCCCAAAGTTTGGGATCATTACGCAAAGTTTTTTTATTGCATATATTTTAATTTTAATTTTAGGTAGTCTTTATGTTTAATTAATATGTATGTTTGTAACAACTAAAAGCTCCTATGCTCTACTTTATTTCCAAGTATGTGTATTAAGATGACAAAAATGGTGCAGCCACTACTAAGTTAGTTTTTAGTCTATAGATAATAGTTTAGCAATTTTGGGTAATTTGAGTACTACACTATTACTAATAGTGAAAATGTTTCTATGATGTATGTTCCACCTTAAACTATAAATAAAAGTTATTGTTTGAACCAAAAAAAAAAAGACATGTCTTTTTCAACTTTTTAATGTTTTACTGATAAGTCTCATGACTGCTCATAAACCGAAAAATTGAACCAAACTGAACCAAACCGGTGGTTATTATTTTATTTGATTTGGTTATGGTTTTAGACATTCAAAAACCGACTAAATGGATTTGGTTATGGTTTTAATCAATAACCGACCCAAACCGAACCATGAACACCCCTGACAACAAGTACGAAGCTCTTACCTCAAGCCGGTACTGGACATACACTTAACAGTTACTTGATTACTAGAATCTCACTCTTATGCAACACTGAACATGTCCTTACAACTTACCCATCAACTCCTATTGGACCACGGCTTAACCACTTTCATAATCTCGACACTGAATTATTATGCACATCTACCCTACTTACTGTAACATCATCCACCAACTACTAAACCTTGTCTCTATGAAATCCTTATCATCCCCTCAAACAAGAAGTCCCAAGGCACATCTTTTTTTCGGTAGGACTCACAAACCACTTAGCATACAATTATGTTGGCACTCAACTCAATTTATCACACTATATTACGGAATCAACTCAAACCTCGAATGCAGCTACACTCTAATAAGCATGCCAGAAACCAATTATTCCCTTCTTAGTACCCGAGGTTTACCTATCCCAAATCCTCTTTATTATGACTCAATCCCATTTACGTGACAAATTCCAACACCATAATACCCTTAGAAATCTGATTCATTACACGCTTCCCACTAACATCATCCTTGATGTATCTACTCTCAATACCTTTTATCTATTACACACAACCACTATATTCGTCGAATCCGGTAATCTTTAGCGAGCTTACACACGTTCTCACATACCAATGCTGAAAGCTTAACTATTGAAGAATCACTTATCTGCCACAGATTCACACGTGCCACACATACCATCACGACCCATGTCGGAGTCAAAACCCCTTTTTCCTAAAACCAATCCTATCAACAAGTAGATCGCTCTTACTAAGCCCACATGCATTAACCATTTTCGAGCAACCGACCAATAGGATCACAAATATCCTTCGGCTCTTATTACCAACTCCCCATCTCTCAAAGAACAAACAATGAAACAGTTTTAACCAAATTCCCACAACAGAAACTCAAACAATAACTAAAACTGAACTTGGTCAAGCGTCCGAATCAAGAAGACACATCTCATATCATATCCCAACCCGACATACGAAACCGATCGCATAGAATTTAGAACGGGCTTCTGCCATTCGAGGGAGAATACAACAAGAATACACAGATACCAATTGGAATCGCCTAGATACCAATTGGACCCTACCGAGATACCAATTCGACCAAAGTAGCACGAATAGAAAGAATGAAAGGAGTTTTCCTAACATGCCTCATAGCCTCTCGTGGATGGGTACAGACGTCTCCGTACCATTCCACGAGACTCTACTACACATTGCTCTTGTACCTAATAGACCGGTAACCTAAGCTCTGATACCAACTTGTCACGACCCGATTTGGGGTCGCGCGGGCACCTACCCTTTCCACCTCGGTAGGCGAACTCTCTATTCAATTAATAAATCAGTTTACAAGGACTAATCATTTAAACCAAGAGATACTTAGAAATAACAGCGGAACATCATAATATATTTAACAAACTCAAGATTCGATAAGATTACAACCATTTAATGATTACAGACTCGATTCGATTTCCCGTGACCTGGTCTAGACTAGTACAAGAACGACTAATTATTTTAGATTACCACTACATTCTAAGACTCAACGTCCGTCCCGAAATGAAGTAGGAGGAGGCCTTCCAGATAGGCATCACACATTTTCGCTTCATATCAGAATCAACCACCTGAAACAATCTACACCCAAAAGGGTGTAGCAAGTGCAATATCAGTACAATCCACACGTACTGAGTAAGTATCATAGGCCGACAATGGTTAGTAACACATATTGGTAAAAGAATTCAAAAACAATCATGGAAATCATTATATCAAGTCATACGTTTATCTACCGCACATCATAATATCAATACCCTTAAATCACAATTGCTCTCTAATAACTACAAGTCAAATAGCACCAGGGCAATTTCCCAGTACACAAATCATTAGATCATTCATTTTAGTCCAGGAGACAATTCATCGTTATAACGGCTTTTATCCTACATCACTTAGAAACAAATCAAATAACTGATTTTACGGAGGTTTCTCCGGGATAATTCCACCAGCACAAATCCACAAGTATAAATCAAATGTAATCAGATCCAGATACACGTCATCGCCTAAGTAAAGCATCTAATCCCAAATATGCCAAGTCTGAGTATATCCAATGCAAATCCAACATCACAAGTACAAGACCAAACATCTCAAATCAAGTCATAATGCAATACAATGCAATGCAGTAGTGTATGAATGCAATGCCATGCAAATGCGGTGTACACATGTACTCCGGATCGAAATATCGACGTCTCGGTAGCACAACCCAGTGTGATTCGCGAAGTCTAAGTGCCACCCGTCTTGAATTTTTGCCCAACAGACAGACGGGACCCCGGATCTTTTCCCACTGGGGGTTCTCACCGGCACCACCCTGGGGGACCCGCGGATTCCATGCACTAACAACGATTCCGGAACTAACATTGGATATCGGCCATGCAACAACGATTTCGGAATTGATCATCGGCCATCTCACGTCACTCAAGTAAAAGAGCTTTATCAAATATCCATTTCACTAGATTAACGATTCCGAGATGAACATCAGACTCCCACGTCACTCAAGTAAAAGAGTTTTATCAAGTGTCAATTTCACTCAATCAACGATTCCGGGATGAACCTCGGATATCGTCCATGCAATAGTGTTTCATGAAAATGAGAGTGCATGCAATGCATGGATCAACATCAATAATCATGCTCAATATCACAAGTACCAACAATGGGTACACCAACAATATATCTGAATCACAAATACCAACAGTGGGTATGTCAATAATATAACCGAATCACAAATACCAACAGTGGGTATGCCAATAATATAACCGAATCACAAGTACCAACAGTGGGTACGCCAACAATATATCCGAACCACAAATACCAACCATGGGTATGCCAATAATATAACTGTATCACAAATACCAACAGTGGGTATGCCAACAATATATCCGAATCACAAATACCAACAGTGGGTATGTCAACAATCTCATAATCTAGACGATAAAAGAATCCAATATTAATCAACAACTCATGGCATCAAGCCGGCACAATAGAACAATCAAATCACAACACAGCGAGGTGGCTAATTCCCAACACGCAACAGGTTAATCAAATCGATATACATTATTACCAGTTCCCTAGATCAGCCTATTAGCTTAGAATAAGTAATCTCACCCTACACTCACAATCATTTGTCACAACTCAATCTAAAACTCAGTCACAATCGTTGGTGTATTTTATCCTTTCATTTATCAACTAGATTCACTATTGATAGCATAACACAATTAATCACATGTTACGGGAATTCTCATCATTAGACGCAGAAATAGGTATCACCCGCTACTCCCAAGTCACATAAAATCCACCGATTTTCAAGAAGGCCACATCATACATCCTAAATATTCTACAAGCCATAATCCCGAACACACAATCACACAGCAATACCATCCTAGGATTCCATCCCAAATCTCCAATTCCTACACATGCATTCTTCGTTCCTTCTAATACCCGAATATGGGAAACTAACTGGAGTCTACCAAAAAGGAAAGCCATAACCTACCTGGCAGCCGAACAGGTGCCACGAACCCACATGTTGCCTCATCTGTCGAAACGTCTCCAAATAATCAAACTCTATCACATATGAATTCTATGTAAGAAACCATGAATAATGATACCCATATTGGCTACTTTCTATTCGGGTCAAATTCCAACCCTTAATTTAGGAAAAAGGGGTCTCAAGGGCAAAACGGAAATTTTATGATCAAAATACCAAATTCAATACCAAAAGGTCAAAACCCATTACTTTAATCACAGGAATACTCAATTAACTCTCGAAATCATCATTAATATGAAAACTCCCAAACTTGGGTATAAACCCTAGCCTTTAATTCACAAATTAAGCCTTAGAAATGGAAGATTCAAGTTACTATAGCTATTATCCATCAATTCCATGCTTACCCAAGTTAAATCCACCAACAAATCAAGGTTTTATAACCACAAGTTCATTATATAAGAAAACCCCAAAACCCACTTAGCCTTCATGCTCTTAGGAAGAATCTTAGCATGGATTAATGGTTAAGAGAAGTGAATAGATGATTCTAAGGTCAAGGATGTTACCTTTGTGAAGAACTAGTGGAAACCCTCTCAAAATCGCCTCACAAGCTTAGAGATATGAGAATGAAATAATGACTTAAGGTTGGAGCTTTTAACACTTACTAATAGCAGATTCCGCTCGTTAGCCGCTATAGCGGTGACCTAACCGCTATAGCGGTCAGCCTACCGCAATAACGGTCACTAGACACCAGAATTTTCTGGTGTCTTCCAAACTTGAAATTGACCCTCAGAACCATCCCGGAACCTCCTGGACACAAACCAAATATGCAGATATAAATAAAAATGCACTACGATCGCACTCGTAGCCTCGAAATTCCTATCAGAGGTCTCGTTGACCGAGTCAACCCCCGATACCTCAAAACTAACTTTTCAACCTAGGTTTCAAAATGCACCCAAGTGCATTGGGAACCAAAACGAATATGCAGACAAGTTCTAAGCGGCCATCAGGACCTCTCAGAATTAACGGATTTCCGAAAAAGGTTCGTTTACTCAAAAGTGAACTTTGAGTCAACTCATTTTCACTTAAAGCCCAATTTTTCTAGAAAACATTCTAAAGCCCACAACGATGCCTAGGAAGTCATGCCAACTATCTGCTCGGGTCAAAATAGTTCTAACGAGACTTAGGAACGGGTCAACGAGGGCAAAAACGAAATAATCATGGTAATGAGAAAACGGGTCGTTACAATCGCCATCTTATACCTTTCCCTTTTCGTCCGCTTCTCCTCATTGTCCTTGTTGTCTACCAACTTCTCGTACCCAACCTTCTTTGCTTCGACCTTCCATCGGAGTTCTCCAGCTGCTTCCCTAATGCAACTGGCTGTCCGCATACAGTTCGCGTCCCCCTACTCTCCCAAGGCCCATAGCCATCAACTTCTTCTCCATCTCCTGGGCACTAGACAAAGTCAAACTCCCCCAGGTGATCCTCGACCTGTCATCACGACCCTCCTCTTCTTCTTCTTCCTCTGTAGCTCCAAATCCATCACCAAGTGCTTACGCTAGGTTGTAAGATTCTCACTCGAAATGACCTTACAGTCTTTACAACGACCTTTATCATCTTTTCTAAGGAGCAAAAAGTCTATCTGCGTCGCAGCCACTGAGCTACAGAAGGTTACCAAGTGCTCCTCCATCTTTGGGAAACTGGAGTTGGCTACTACCAATCCAAAAGCTTTTGCGAAATTCAGAAGTGAGACTCCTCCTCCGTTCCTATTCCCGAAGCCAAAACCTCCGGGCTCATCGTGTAAAATGATTTTTTACATTTCAATTTAAATACTACCTTTATTATATAATCAATACAAGTTGTTAATACTGTCTGTGGTTGGGGCTTTAGAAGATTTAATTCCCATATAGGAATTAGCTCTAAATTATAGTATAAATAAAATATTTTTATCTAGTTCGAATAATTGAAGGATATTTCTTTTTCTGTTATTTACGATTAGGATTATCTATATACTACTATACCATTTATGTTTTTTCAATTGATAGCTCGATATCAACGTTTGTTTTCCCCTCTGTCAGATGAGCCTAAACGGACGATACTGACATTCTCTGCAAATCCATTACTCCTGCAGCTCAAAATATTTATCGCGTTTTGCTTTTTAAGTATTAATTTAACTAATTTTTAAAGCTAAATTGAACTAGATTAATTTAATATTTCGAAATTAAAATTTTAATATTCGAAATTATACGAAAAGTACTACAAATTACTATTCTCCTCATATTAAATGATAAAAAAATATAACTTAAAATATTAATCTAAATTCATGTTATTTGAATTTGAAACGTAATAAGTATCGGAGGAAAAAGTCTTTCCCTCCGTCCCATAATAAGTGTCACGTTAGCCAAAAACACGCATATTAAGAAAATAATAATGTAATGTGAGGTTTACTAAACTACCCCTATATAATAAGAATAAGTTACTTTTTCTTCTTGATTAGAGTATGCATAAGTAGTAATACTTTTGACATTGGAATGCAACAATACCAAATTACTATGTGACTTTTCCAATCATCATTTATATGTTACTTTAACTTGTCATTTTTTGTTCAAGGGTAGAGTTGGAAAAAACTATTCAATTTATGCCTTGGTTTTCTAAGATAACACTTATTGTGAGACAATTTTTTTTTTTGCTAAAGTGACACTTATTATGAGCCGGAGGAAATAATAAAGAATATCCGAATCAATGGACACAGATAGGTCGATGAATCTTGAATACCTATGAATCATTAAACATTGGAGGTGCTGATATCTTCGCTCGGAGGTGCTGATATCTTAGCTCACCATCCTTATGTAGCTCCAGATTCTGCCAAGTGTTTCAACTGATGTCGATATTTGTATCGGCTTTCGTAACAAGAAAAAACAAGCAGCAGGTCATTGGTTTGTTTAGAAACCCCCCCTATTTTGTGGGTTGTCGACATAAATATGCGTACACAAAATTTAAACTTAATTAGTTTAACTTTTAAAATAGAGTGAGTAGATTAAAAATTAACTAAGCTATCACCATTTTGCGTGATTTATATTTTAATTATCATGTGTTTATAAAATCGCCAACTATCATGAATTGAACTCTTATTAAAACTATCCCTTCAAGTGATATGACACGCTTCAAAAACTCCTCTAAAGAGTTTTAAGTGACCATACACGTGTTTTTTTTTTGTTTGTTTGTTTTTTTGTTGAGTGATATAGGCTAAAACTTTCCTAAAGTATCATCATTTTGCGAGTTTGGTTCCTAAACTCTTAGGTATTCACAGAACCCTACTAGGCTATCATAAACTCATTGTACCATGTGGACTCATTTTAAAACTTTTTCATTTTTCACGCACCTTAATTAGCAAGTTATCGCAAACATTTTGTCACATATTCAACCAAGATGTTTCTAATCTAAATGGAATTATAGTCCAAGGAGATAACATGAGCAACCAATAAATTAAGTACGAAACTCGCAAAATAGTGATGGTTTAAGAGGATTTAACCTATTCACTATCGTAATTATATTTGTTTATTTATTTTCGTATTAAAATATTGAAAATTTAATTGTGTCGATAGCTCAAAAGCTACATTCATCACTGCCGATGCTACGGTTATGTTATGCTGAGCATTTTCTCAGTTTGCGCTGGTTGGCTGTTGCAGGCGGTGTTCTTAACACACTCATTGCAAGCCGAAATTTGAATGATTTTACATCAATAGTAAGAGAAGGGTGTGAAGTAAATAAATTAAATTCAAAAGGTTGTAACACACAACATTGGAGTCAAAATGTCAACGTTTTAAGATTACTAGTATTACTAGAGACCTTAGAAAATTCAATCCCCATATAGAAATAGCTCCAAACCAAGTATTAGAAATATTAATTTTGTGGCTTCAATATTACAAACAACTGATTTTGCGAGTTTGCTATTACAAATAATAAGTTTAATGACCATCGCTGAAGTTAACTCCCGTCCGAAAATGTGGACTTATTTCTTTATGTTTCTTATTATTCTTCTTTTGACATTTTTCTTTTTCTTTTTTTTTTTCCATCAAAATTTCCTAATTCTAGGATCATTTTCCAACTTTTAGTGATTCTTAGTAATCTTTTTTTTTGTTTGCTTAATTTGAAATCGGATTAACTTGTTCTTAGAAAATATTATACGACATAAGCATGAGTAAGTAAAACAAGGAAGAAAATAAATTTTGCATAATTTGTTAGACTGAATAGGTACTACTTAACATATAGTTTGTAATATTGGAGTAATAATATTTTAAATTATTTGGACACAAATAACTAGTTTGGACACCATAGATGAAATAGGTATCATCCTTGAAAACTTATTGTTAAATATTCGAACAGTTACCACTCGTGAAATATTCCAACTTGTTTGTTCTGCATAAGGACACAACCTTTTGGAACAAATGTCTATTTCAACTACTTATCTTCTCTAGAAATAGAAAAGTAATTACTCCGTATCTGTCACTTTTAATTCAACTGATAATAGGCTTGTTGTATCCCAAAGGAAGGGTTGTCTACTAACCCCATCGACAGGCAATCACTCTTTTGAGACAGTGATAATATCACGCCTCAAGCCTTTCCTTTCTATTCTTTTCATCTAATTTCTAACAATTCAAAAGAGTGGTTTCTCACTGTTATGGAAATCAATCAAAATTCTGGAATCTCTTTGATGAATAAGGATTTATCAAACTTGATAGGTTTGATGGAATCAACTTCACTTGCTGGAAGAAAAAGATGGTGTTTCTTCTCACTACTTTGAAAATTTATTATGTTTTGGATCCTGAAATAACTGCAATTCCAGAACCGAAGGGAGAATCTGAAACTGTGAAAGCATTAAGGAAGAAACATGAAGAGGATGAACTAATTTGTCGTGGCATATTCTCAATACGCTCATTGATCAATTATATGATCTCTATTCAAATTTGATGACTCTAAAAGAAATATGGGATGCGCTAGAGGAAACATATCAAAACGAAAAAAGAAAAAAAAAGGGGGCGGGGTGGGGGGGGGGGGGGCACAGATAAGTTTCTTTCTTTGCAATATTTTGAGTTTCAAATTAAAGAGAATTTATTAATCATCGATCAAGTTTATAAACTGCAGGTGTTAGTTTCTAAACTAAAAGATATTGATGTGAAAATTTCTGATGCTCTGCAAATTGGTGCAATTCTATTCAAAATACCTAATTCATGGAAGAATTATAGAAAGAAAATTTTGCATTCTCGTGAAACTCTAACTTTTGAACAATTCAAAACCCATCTGCAAATTGAAAGTGAAACTCGTGCACGCGACTCAGAGTTTCAACCTGTTTCAAAGATTGATAATCTGAGTCACTTGTTGAAAGCAAGTCAAAATATGAAAAAGGTTCTAGTTCTGGTCTTAAAGCCAATAAAAAGGTTTTTAAGAAAAAGACTATAAAACCAGTTACTTGCTTTAATTGTGGAAAGAAAGGCCATTTTGCTCGTGACTGCAGGTTTAAAAAGAAGGGAAAGAGTTTTGGAATCTCAGAAAATTCCAAAAAGGCAAACATGATTGAGGAAGTTGTTACAGATTTGGCTGCTATGGTATCAAATTTAAAAATTGAAATGGTAACAGAATTAAACATGGTTGATCCCTCAAATTCAGAAGAATGGTAGCTAGATTCTAGCGCTACCATTCATGTTTGCAACACCAAAAATGTAAACAAGACATATGAAGAATGCAAGACGCCTGAAGATGTTTTTATGGGCAATGATGCTGAAGCCAAAGTTGAAGGCAAAGGCAGCGTGGAACTAAATTTCGCATCTGGACAAAAACTAACTGTGTTGAATGTTTATCATGTGCCTGAAATTAGGAAGAATGTAGTTTCTGTAAGTTTGTTGTCCAAGAAAGGATTTAAGATTGTCATAGAATCTGATAATGTTATCATTTCTAAGAATTCTATGTTTGTTGGGAAAGGATATTAATGTAATGCTCTGTTCAAAATGAGCATTCATAATATTTAGAGCTCTGTTTATACCTCTGAGTCAAATTCTATGTTATGGCATGCTAGATTAGGACATTTAAATTTTGGTTCTATGAAATTTATGTCAAGGATTGAATACTTAGAATGCAATCATAAATAATTAGATAAGTGTGAGGTTTGCATTCAAGCAAAAATAACAAAGAAATCTTTTCCTAGTGTTGAAAGAAATTCACAACTACTTGAACTTATACATTCTGATATATGTGCATTAAATGGAATTTTAACAAGAGGAGGAAAGATATTTTATTACTTTCATTGATGATTATTCTAGATATAGTCATGTCTATTTAATCAAAACAAAAGATGAAGTCTCTCAAAAATTCAAGGAATTTAAATCTGTAGTGGAAAATCAAAAGGATCAAAAGATCAAAATGTTAAGAAGTGATAGGGGAGGAGAGTATTTCTCCAATAAATTTGATGAATTTTGTGAAGTTCATGGAATTATACATCAGAAAACTTCACCCTACACTCCACAACAGAATGGTTTGGATGAAAGAAAAAACTGAACATTAGTAGATATGACTAATTCTTGCTCTTAAATGCTCAATTACCTCAAGATTTGTGGGGAGAGGTTGTACTAACAGCTTGTTATAATCTTAATAGTGTTCTTTTTAAGAAAATTCATACCTCTTCATATGAGTTATGGAAAGGTAGAAAACCTAACTTAAATTATTTAAAAGTGCGGGGGTGCCTAGCCTTTTATAAGGTTCCTGAAGCTCAAAGATCAAAGTTAGGTCCAAGAGGTATTAAGAACATATTTGTTGGTTATGCACAAAACTCAAAAGCATATACTTTTGAATTTTCAGACAAATTTTATTGTAGAATCGGTGCATGTGAAATTTTTAGAAAATAATATTCTATATAATTCTAGTGAGAATTCCACAAAAGAGCAAAGCACAAGTTCTCCAACTCAAAGTAATTTTGAAATAATAAATAAGAAAAGATGAGGTGATTCTCAACATGAAGTTGAACCTCGGAGGAGTCAGCGAGTGAGAAAAGAAAAGTATTTAGATGTCACGATGTCACGACCCAACCCCGTGGGCCGTGACTAGTGCCCGAGTTGGACACTCGTACACGTACCTGTTAGATGTAGATAAACTGAAACTAAACACAATATGGAAGCTTGCAAAAACAAGATGTTATCTCAGAACGTCACACACACACACACATATATATATATATATACACTAAACACAATATGGAAGCTTGCAAAAACAAGATGTTATCTCAGAACGTCACACACACACACACACACACACACACACACATATATATATATATATATATATATATATATCAAGGTAACCTGTCTCCTGAGGAGTCACAACCAGTCAAGCATGACATAATACGCAAGCCGGCAAGGCTGCCACTACATACGGAAACATCCCAGAATATATACGCAAGCCGACAAGGCTGCCACTACATACAACATCCCAAAATATATACGCAAGCCGACAAGGCTGCTACCACGTACGGGAACATCCCAAAATAAGTCATATTGACACGAATTTGAACAACATCTATATACAACCCACACATATGTCTACGTACCTCCAAGAGTATCGATAGTGAAATATGACGGGACGGGGCCCCGTACCCCCGGATAAACATATATATACATCAAAAGATCCGTACCAAAAGTCTAGGCTCGGAACAATGGAGCACTCCAAGACACCGAGTAGAAGTCCTAAGTGGAGGATCACCAAATCGAGTATCCGTACTGCGGGCATGAAATCGGCCCCTGAAGAAAAGGGGTCGCACGAGATATGTCGAGTATATAAAGCATGAAATACAATAAGGAAAATCATAATCGAAGTAGAGATTCCGGGGAGACAAGTATGATAATCAAGAAATCCTTTGTACATGTGCCTTATGAAATAAAATCATGCATAGCTATATCATATACCATATCCGGCCCATTATGGACTCGGTGAATAAGTCGTATACATGTATACCATGCCCGGTATATCATGGGACTCGGTGCCATATCATCATATCATTATATCATTATATATATATATATATATATATATATACCGTACAGACCCTCCCAGTGAGGGACTCGATGAACAATGAAAACCGTGCACGAAAACATACCGGCTACTCGGGGACTCGGTGAAAGATATAATGACAACATGCACGAGCAGAGTAGTGAGCAACCATATGCAAACTAAATCATCATCTGAGACTCAATGGAATATGTAAAATGAACTAACACTCGAGTATCAAAGACGATAGTCATGACAAGTGTTCTTTGAATATCACGATGGATTATATCAAATAGAACCTCCGGAATCATAGACACGTATCAAGACAACATGAAATAGCTTATGGAAGTCAAGGACATTAGCCATACTAGTGTCTATAAGAATAGGAGCTTATACATTCGTCGTTTGTTAGTGTCATATAAATCATGCCAAAAGAAAGAAAGGATAGCTTTACATACCTTTAACGCTTATCCGTAATACAATACGTATACGCTGCCCGAAGTGTCTCAACCTATATTAAGACGTTAAGAACTATGGTTAAGCTACGGAAAGGTTCAAAACGTATTCCGACGTTAGTAACTCATTTCTAGAAAATTAGGCGTCATTTCCCCTATATTCAAGCCGACTATAAAACAACCAAATCAACATCCATAACCACACGTTCAAGTACTATATCAAGACTAACCAAGACAAGATTCGAGAATACTGTCACGCCCCGAACCATGGCCTGGGCGAAACACGCACCTCCGTGCGCTCATGCAACGCGACCGAGCGAACCACATTGTCGAATCATCATGAGGCATAACATGAAAGCGAATATAACGTGAATGCATGATGAGCCTTTATAAAACGTAATAAGTCATAATACTTAATAAAATTACTTGTTTAAACGAGTGCGGAAATAACATGAATGAGCCAAAAATGGCTATACGACTCAAAAGTCCGACATAACATAACCGACTTGTCTAGTCTATGAAACCTCTATCACGAGTCCGACTAGAAACATGCTTGCGGGACAAGGCCCCAAGATACCTTAGATGTATAACTAATTATAAAACAAAGAGTTGACTAAACCCCGAATGAGACGGGGCTCACCAATAAAGGTGATACGAGTCTTTGCCTGCCCCATCGAGTGATACGTGCCGCCCGTAAATTAGTACCGCATCGTGAAACGGTGCCCCGGCACAAAGGGGACGTTAGTACATGGTGAGTAGTACTAGTATGTAAAACCCTTCGAAGTGAAAGTTAACATGGCACAACAAAGGCATAGGACATGAACCGAATCTACGAATGTAACTTGAACATGAGTATGAAACGTGAGTAAAGTCCGAAAACGATAAATCAATGAAAATACATGTATATAAAACTTCTTGTAACGTGGGAATGCCATAGTTTAACCGACAACATGATCCGGTACTTGCGTCCTACCAGAGAACACTCACACCTTGCCGGGGATATGAGATTTAAGTAATAATAAGCATGTAAGGATCAAACCGCATAATGAAGGTGTTTACTGCCGACAACCCTTATCCTACGGTGGCAACGTAGTTTCGGGCTATACGAGCCTTCTGTTCACTAAGCAATCCCAAAACACGAACATGATATAGTTGGCTAAGAAGCCCATGATTTTCGTGAAATAACTTGTAAATAACTTGAAATCATGATTTCAACAAAATAACTTGTAACATGGCTTCATGAAATATCTTGTAATATGGTTTCATGAGATAACTTGTCATAGTCTTGCAAACATGTTCTTGATTCATGAGTAATAACAATAGTTCATAATTATATGTATATTGACTTGAAAACATGCTTGTAACTTGCTACATAAAATCATAAAATTTCATATAAACATAATGAGAACACATGAGGAAGAATT
>NC_081346.1:31565307-31576485 GCF_029784015.1 Lycium ferocissimum
AGAATAACAACACGCCCCAAAAACAAAATTTCCCTAATTAACATAACAATGCCCGATAATATTACGAACACTAAGAACATACCAAAAGCAACCACATACGCTTCATATATACGATATTTTATGCGCTTCTTTTATCCAAATTTGTGAATCATATCAGCAACACACGACAACATTATCAATTATTCGTACACGACAACAACATCACCTATTCAACAAGTTCTTAAAACAGCCCACAAAATAAATACAACTTCAACTTTAACCATCAATTTCCTTCACTTTCATCATATAATCCATGACAACAACAACTACAACACTAATTAAAATTAATCCACCATTTTTAATTAGAACAGCCCCCTACACGGCCCAAACAGCATCTCAACATCAACATACACAATTCCTTATATCCAATTCATATCTACCAAATTATACAAAGTCTAAACCACCTCTAAAACATGTTGGAGAGAATTAAATCTTACCTTAACAAGCTTGGCCTCTTAATGTTGCTGAAATTTGTAGATTAAAATGGCAAGTATTCTTGCTGCCCCAATGACTAATTCGCGTTGCTATTGATCTTTCAAATAGTTGGAAAACCTTGGAAAATTAATTTTTGGATCAAGAATTGTGAGCTTCATCTTGCACAGCCATGGCCGTGAGCTGCCATGGCTTGAACTCTCTCTCAAATTTTCAATTGATGAAGATGAACTATGAAATGAATTAGTCATCAACTTAGGCTATATATGCTGCCTAAGAAGAGGACACGTGCCCCACTTATAGCATGGGCCAATCAGATTTGGCCATGCTATAGTGGGGTCCACTTAGCCCACTAATGAATTAATTAATATTAAATTATCACTAATCCCCACTTAATAATCTAATCATGGTTAATTAATCCCTAATCTCCACTAATAATTCTATACCAATTAAAATTTACAAGCAATTCGTGCACTAATTAAAATCGGGGTTTAAAAATCCTTGTTTCATATCCCAAAATAATCTTGTCCTTGAACTTATCTCGATTAGCTCACGAATAATCCAATGTACAAAAATACGGGATATAACACACGACCCAAATTACGGATCGTGCAGGTACCTACCTGATTACCTCCTAGTAGGCGAACCCTCACCAACCAACTCATTATTGAAACTCATTTTTTTGCATTCAATAACTGATGATCATAAACATTAAGTGAGAAAACATAAGTGACACTCTTTATAAAATTAGAGCTTACAATTTTCCGGGACCTAGTCTAGACGTATACAAGAGATTCTACAATACAGAGGAATAAGCTTAAAATAAAACGACAAAACTTCAACCTTGGAATGAGATGCACCAAAGCTGTAGGAAGATCTCCACCACTGCAACTAAGTGAAACCTTCAAACAATAACCTGAAACACATTTACACCCAAAAAGAATGTAGCAAGAGTAGTATCAGTACACCACACATACTAGTAAGCATCATAGGTATCGAATAAGATTAGTTCACGCAATACGATATAAAATCAATCAAAATAAGCAGATAAGTACAATCGCAACCCCTTTTCAAGTCACATCCATACTCAAACAGTCCCAACATAAACATAATCACATCCTTTTTCCATTACCCTGTCAACGCAACCACAGGAAGTAAGGACTAATAGCCAACAAATAGTTACATGCAAGACAGGATCCTAGAACAGCTAACCCATAACAATTAATAAAGACCAGACATCAAACCTCCGTACAACCAACACTAAATGGAACCTTTATGTTACACCTTGGAAAATTTCGCGTTGTTTGCATCATAAGTAAACTAACGTAAGTACAAAGTGGACATGAAGCCCTTACAAGGTTAAGGAGGGTATTTACTAATTTTAAATATGTACCTTAAGGTTTCGAAGTTAAATGAATCAGCGGAAGTAAGTTCGTTGAAGGATTGAAATTGGAGTCATGTTTTGGAAAGATTTCGTATCATTTGTGTTATATATTGCTTAGAAACACCTTGAGAAGAAGATATAGGGCTCCTTAGATGGATAATGAAGTTTTATACAAGTGCCAAGAAGGTCCCATAAGGGTTGGAGGTCAACGAATCGAAAAGAACATATTTTCGCGAAAATTGGAAATCTGGGGCGATATGCGGCCGCATATCAAGTATGTTGTGCAGCATACTAGCCACAAACTCCCAAAATTTGAGCACCTCACTGCCAAACATTTCCCCAAGGAAGAGGAGGGGATATGCGACCGCATACTGAGTATGTGGTGTCGCATCTCCAACGCAAGTTGGAGCGGAGGAGCGATTTTAATACCTTTTTAAGTTCCAAAAGATCCCATTTTTCATACCCACTTTTCACACTCTTTTATCCACATTATTAGAGAGTTCTTGAAGGTTCTCCAATATTCCAAAACCTTCCACACAATTAAAAGAGAAGATCAAACATCAAAACTCCAAGATAATCCATGGAAGGTGATCATCCTTGCTTCTACTTAATGTTGTAATGAACTTGATCTTGGGAGAAGTTGAGTGAGGTGAAGTTCTTCTATCATAAGGTATGTTCTTCATCCTATTCACCTAATTGAGTTAGTTCAAAGATTTAGCAATTCTTGAAGAGGAAAGAACCATAGTAGAGAAGTCACAAGTATTGAATTGAAGTTGATGGCTATGAATTGAATTTGAAAGGGGATTTCAGATTAAATTTAAGTTTAGTTTGAAGGAAAACTCTTGCTTATATTATTGTTGATTGGGGGTTGCTTTGGAATTTGGAGGAAGTAGATGAAATAAGGGAAGTCCTGCCCAAATTTCGCTAGCTTACCAATTACTCTAGTTTGAAGTTAAGAGTGTTTTCAAGACTTAACCTTAGTATAAATCCTCTTGAATGTAGATTCGCAAGCTTTGGAGGAAAACGTTAAGGAGTTAAGCAGGCGTAAAGGTATGTTAAGGCTAACACTTTTTTTCTTAAGGCATGATTCCTTTGTTGTGAACCTACACATGATATCCATAATGTCCCTATTCCTAAAAATGCTAGAAGCTTACGATTCTCACGGTTTTTATGATATTATTGATAAATGTCCACCATGATGATGATTCCATTACTAGAGATACCAAAGCTCATAGTTCTTGATGTTCTCATGATATTATTGAGCTTGTTGCATGATTATTGATCTTGTGCATTGTTGTTGATCTCATCTTATGATAGTTGTTCCTTCAAGGTGAGATATAGCGATGATAATGACTCCATAACGACACATCAGAGGTTACCGACCTTACGTCACTCCAATAAGAGGTATAGCTTTCATTTGGGCTCTCATGCATGCTCTATATATATATATATATGGCTATTTTCTCACACCGAGCCGCGCTATAGTCGGTTGGGTATGACACGTAGATGTGCACACCACTGCAGTGGGTACGTTATATTGTTACCCCGGACGCGGGATGATATGATATATGGATCGGGTCGCACGTACCGTAACACTAACATTTATATTATATATGTATGTATGAAAATATTTTTTTTCTAAAAGCTAAGCATGCATGACATCCACCTCAAGAGGCATTTAGAGGTACAGATTGATCATTCTCTCTTATCTTATCTTCATACTTTCCTTATTTATTACTCATGCCTTACATACTCAGTACATTATTCGTACTGACGTCCTTTTGTTTGTGGATCTTTGCGTTCATGCCCGCAGATAGACTGAGAGATAGACCATACCCCTAGGCTGCTTCATCAGCTATTGTACAGGAGTGCTCCATTTGTTCTAGAGCTACAGTTCAGCTGGTACTATTCTTTTGTGTACATATGGGCATGGCGGGGTCCTGTCCCATCCTTATGATTCTATGCACTCCATGTAGAGGCTCGTAGA
This sequence comes from Lycium ferocissimum, assembly GCF_029784015.1. NCBI lineage: Eukaryota > Viridiplantae > Streptophyta > Magnoliopsida > Solanales > Solanaceae > Lycium > Lycium ferocissimum. The sequence goes on from NC_081346.1 coordinate 31,569,150, forward strand.
CAGATGTATATAGTTAGGTGTTCTGTAACCTCATCGGTTCATATATTGTATATTATTTTTGGCAGTCTTGTCGGCTTGCGCATATGAGCATAGTTGATGGTGATTATATAGTCGTGCATTTAACTTGTGGACTCATGCCCTTACAAATTATGATATGCATGAGTTATCTTTCGCGGTTCACCTAGATATGATTATGAGAAGTATGTTAAGAGGTGCTCGTTAGGTTAGCTTTGGTATCTGTCATGGCCCTTCGGTTGGGTAGTGACAAACTAATCCTTACCTGTTTCCTCCATAAGCTGGCAAACCGTAAATTGACAAACAAACACACATCACAACAGCCCACATTAGACATTAGCGAACAATCACTTATCAATTACAAGTAAAACTAAGTAAAAGCAATACAACCCACAACTGTATCTCAATCGTACTTCTAAACCTAGACCATGCTAAGTGAAATCACTCCAACAACACCTTCCTCTATTCACCAACGGGAGCATGAAATTACAATAAAACACAATAGCTCATACCACAAATAATATCATCAATGGAAGTCAACCAACATAGGAATATAAGTAAGTCTAGTCGTCAACCAATCAACAAGAATAATGTATGAGCCTAATGCAATGCAATGCAAGAATAATAGTATCACATCCGTGTACATACATGCCAACTGGTAATGTTTTCCCAATTAACCATGACCTGCAGGGGACCCATGGTGTCCATGTACCACTCGCTCCGGAACTGGCCTCGGATCACGAGCTTTTAACTAGGCCACATCCTCACCCCCTGTCAAATGTGCCTTTTGTATATATATTCTATTGCTTATCACAATGTGTATCTCAACGTATTTTCAGTCCAACAGTCAATATAAAATATGATCAGTCAACAATATCAATATCAAGATCACAAGGCATTATGCCACAAGTCATTTCAAGATCCAAATAGCTCAGCTCATTAATCACATAAGTATGAAATTCGCTAAATCACGGCATGAATACTCTAATGAAGACACATGCAATTTCAACACAAGTCGCCCCGCCCAATGGTACAATAAGACCCTATGGTGGTCAACTCAGTATGTACACGAATCCCCGCTTTCTAACTTAATCAACCCTAAGAACATGAACACCACCATATTTCCCTCAAGTATGACGATTATACACCTTAGTTCAACTACTCACCTAATGGCGACAAACCCACACAATTCAACAATTAATATCAATCTATCTAATATCCAACCGAAATCCATGTCCGAAGACCTAATCATGCTTTCTTCCGTCAATTCTACAACATATATATGACTTACTAATCAAAGTCTAACTCAATTAAACTATAACCGACATGGAGGTCGAGCAGGTTCCATGAACCATCATGGAGTCTTCATCCTTTGCTTCCAAATTCAGTGACCAGGACGGTGTAGTCTTACCTAGGTCTCTATGCGTTCTGTCCAGAAATTCTCCCAAGTGACGGCTTAGAGAAGGTTTGGTGGAAAAGTGGGATTTAATCCCTTAATAGGGTTTTTAACTGGGGGGGTTTTTAACTAGGTGCGGTCGCCCGACCCGCTGCCGGCCCGATGCCAACTTTGTCCGCTATGACGGACTTGCTACGGTGGTGCCTGGACCGCTGCGGCGAAGAGGTCTTATCTGGGACCAAAACTTTTTAACTCATACCAATTTGATCATGAAAAAAAAATATACACGAAAAACTTCCCTGTGGACTAATTTTATAACAAGAACTTGGTTTCTATACACGGGCTGTGGCAGGTCTAGTAACGACTAGGCGGGTCGTTACATCAGATACCAATTAAACAACCGTTCGTCTGCAAACGGCCTAAGGTGGCATGGATTAAAAGGTCATATTATTTCGGTGCTAAAAATTAATGGAACTCATACTAAGATTGTAATACCCAAAATATTTGGCCTGGGTCTCCGTACATTAGCCAGAAGTCATTTCGGGTTCCTATTTGGAAATTGCCCGCTATCGGGCATTAATATCTCTCACTTACGTGAGAACCATCTATACTAGACCAGCGAGTTAAAGAAGGGAAGAAGTACTACACTTTCGTGATATCATTAGACTTTTTAAGACTGCACACACAATTCGGGACGCGGACTTGGAACACATAGCTCAAACAAAAACCATACGGGTGAAAAGGCGGGACGACGAGCTATTGCCATGGACCGAGACCGCGGCACGAGGACTGTGGGAAAGCTCAAGCCACTACAGCGGTTAGTTAACCCACTATAGCGGTCTCGCTGTGGTGGTTCGGGGACCGCTGCAGCTGAACTGTCTGGGCAGAATTAAAAACTAGGATGGTGATTTCATTTCACCTCCCTACTCAAATCGCTTTCTCAACCGTTTCCCTTATCCACTCCCTATGATTTTATCTCTTTAATTACTCTCTGGTCCCCTAATGTTCCCCGCATTGCACTCATTTAAACCCAACCCCCCCCCCGCCCTCCCCCCCCCCCCCCCATACACACCTATTCATCTTCGACACTTCACAAATACCACAAAGGAGAAAACTTTTGGTGCAAGGAAATAAGGCTCAGATTCTTGAAGATCTTCTCAACTCCCTAGCTATCTCAAGGTATGTATCCCTCTCTACCACTCTACAAAGTGATTAGAGTCTTTATTTTAAAATTTTCCACGCTTAAATCACTGGGTATTGTAAGAACTTGTAATTTTTGGGGAAACAAGGGTTTTGACTACTTGGGGAGGGGATATCTCGAATTGCAGCATGTTATTGACATTCACAAAGTCTCAAAATTGATCATCACTTAAGGTTTACTAGATTTTTGGGGGTGGAACCTTGTTTGGGTGGTGGGGTACTTGTAGGAAAGTTTTTCGATAATGCTTGAATTTTCGGGTCTATTTGTTGTTTTAGAGGTGTTTCATGGGATATAAATGACATGGATGTTAACATATTACCCGATCTCTGCCGAAATTTGTAGAAATTTGGTCAAAATTTTGAGAAGCCATGTTTAGGGGGACTAGGGTTTTCTCGTTGGGGAAGACGGGTTCACCGCAGCGGGAATTCTCCTGTTGGCACGGACCCGCCATAGCGCTCACTGGAGCGCTAGCACGGACTAAGGGAAATGGGGATGTTCGCCATAGCGGTACTTAGGCTCGCCGTAGTGGGCTCGCTACCACAATAAAGGTGTCGCTGCAATGGGGCAGTAGAGGCAGAATTAAAATACTGCTTACTTCACACCTGGGTTGATTTCCTTTTTCTTTTGTTGGTTTTCCTTCGTCTGTCCTATATCTAATTGTAGATCGATTGTGATACAATACTAACGAACATGTTTTCATTGCGTAGGTACTTACTTTCCTCCGGACAAATGGCCAAACAAGAAGAAGCTGCTCCCATCTATGAAAAATTTCCCACTCCCCAAAGCAGAAGGCACTACATGGAGTAGCAGAACAAGGTGTAGTTGGCCGAGCGGGGCTTCATTATGGACAAAGTGGATGAGTATGCCCCAGATTTTGACAACCGTCTTCAAGCCATGGGGTGGCACAAATTAGTGGAGGACCCCGGTAAATGCAATGCTAATTGGGTCCGAGAGTTTTATGCTATGCTCCCTACGGTAGATTGGTTCTCTCCGATTATGGAGATCCTGATTCGAGGGGTCAGGGTGAAAATTAGGGCCGAGGTGATTAATGCAATCTATGAGCTAGACAATGTCCCAGACGATAAGATGCTTTCCAAGAATCACGACGGTAATGGTCCTTGGCTGGTATCTATGCTAGTTCTGGAGAACAAGAGGCGTAAGGTCACTTGGGATAATAGTCGGACCGAGATCAAAAGTAGCTACTTTTTGGATGATGCTCGCAGCTGGCTGAACCTTGTGTCTCGCTGAATCTGCCCCTCGAACACCACAACTAATGTTACCTACACCCGGGAGTTTGTGGTGGCTTGTGTGATGGACGGGGTGCCCGTGAATGTGGGGAGGCAGGTGATCCTGGAGTGGAAGGCTTTTCTGGCCAAGCCGGGTCCTAGTTTGATATTCCCTTCCCTTATTACTCTGTTGTGCAGGCGGGCCCAGGAGCCTAGGGAGCCCACTAATAACATGGTCAACATAGATGTTGACTTTGATCCACTAAGGGTGAAGGGGTCGAGAAGCCGAAACAAAAGAAAAACACTTGATTCTGATTGTGACAGCTATAATGATCAGGAGGAGGGTGGGGAGGGGGATAGCCCTTCACATCCTCCGGCTCAGGGACCCTTCGAGCGGATTGAGACCGAAATGCCGGCCATGAAGGATGCGATATTGGGCTTATCTCGGCCTTCCATAGAGGCTAGTTCATCTAGTGCTGCTTCTGCTGGGTGGAGTGGCTTCACTCCGGACGAGGTGAAGAAATACATGGATGCTCAGAAAAAGGTGCAGGAGTCAGTAGACACCCTACATGGTGTCTATATTGCTATGGCTGAGACCCCGGGAAGCCTCTGGGCAGACCTTGAGAAGGAGAAGGAGAAAAGGCGGTCTAGGGACAAGCTGTTTGCCCGAATGTGGAAGGGCATCAAAAGCTTTTTAAAGGCTTTGGACCCCAAGGTAACCAAGGACGACACCCAGCAGTTATCTTTTTTGAGCCGTTCTGGGCTCGACAGCGACTCTTCCAACGGCTTCGAATATAGTGGTCAAAAGATGACGAGTTGGGGCAAGGTGGTGGCCTAGGTGTCTCTGCCCCTCCCCCATCCCCCTTCCCCCTTTAAGCATGGTTTTCGTTGCCCCTGTAGGGCCTTTATTTCAAACAATGATTTATTTGTTTTGGGTTGTTTTGGTTGGATGTTTCAAATAATTTCCCTTATTTTTCCGTATTTGGTTTTGGATATTTGTGATTCGGCACTGAAAGACTTTTTCCTTGTTGGGTTACGTGCTTTTTATGAAGTTGTTGTGTTTGGAATTTCTGGCTTTCTTTGAGTTTTACAGGAATTGTACAGGTTGAGAAAATGTGAAACAGGGGATTTGGTCACTGGAAAATATTGATCGCTGCAGTAGTGGGTTTCTGCTATAGCGGATTCGCTGTGGCGAGCAAGGATTTGAAATGTGAAGGTCCACTATAGCGGACTAAGTTCTGCTACGATGAACACGCTATAGCGGTGCGTACATCGCTGCGGCCAAGGGCCTGAGTCAGTGGACGTGTTTCTACTGCCCAACAGGAATGTACAACACAGGGAGCTCATTGTATACCAACGTAACATACACACATAGTTCACATATCATCAATAAGACGGCACCGCTCGATACCAATTGGAATCAACCAGATACCGATTGGACTCGTCGAGATACCAATTGGGATCATCTAGATACCAATTGGATTCAACTTAGAGATGAGCGGCGAGATAGCACGATGGGAAAGAAAGAAAGAAAGTTTCTTAGATGCCCCATAGCCTCTCGTGGATGGGTACGGACATCATCGTACTACTCCACAAGACTCTACTAGACATTGCTCTTGTACTCGTGAGACCGGTAACCTAGGGCTCTGATACTAACTGTCACGACCCAAATTACGGATCGTGCGGGCACCTACCTGATTACCTCCTAGTAGGCGAACCCTCACCAACCAACCCATTATTGAAACTCATTTTTTTGCGTTCAATAACTGATAATCATAAACATTAAGTGAGAAAACATAATGACACTCTTTATAAAATTAGAGCTTATAATTTCTCGGGACCTAGTCTAGACGTATACAAGAGCTTCTACAATACAGAGGAATAAGCTTAAAATAAAACGACACAACTTCTGCCTTGGAACGAGATGCACAGAAGCTGTAGGAAGATCTCCGCCACTGCAACTAAGTGAAACCTTCAAGCAATAACCTGAAACACATCTACACCCGAAAAGGATGTAGCAAGAGTAGTATCGCATACACCACACGTACTGGTAAGCATCATAGGCCGACTAAGATTAGTTCACGCAATACGATATAAAATCAATCAGAATAAGCAGATAAGTACAATCCAACCCCTTTTCAAGTCCTATCCATACTCAAACAGTCCCGACATAAACACACTCACATTCCTTTTCCATTACCCTGTCAATGCAACCACAAGAAATAAGGACTAATAGCCAACAAACAGTTACATTCAAGACAGGCTCCTAGACCAGCTAACCCAAAACAATTAATAAAGATCAGACATCAAACCTCCATACAACCAACATTAAATGGAACCACTAATCCTTACCTTTTTTCTCCATAAGCTGGTAACTCATAACTTGACAAATAGACACACAGTACAACAGCCCACATCAGACATTAGCCAACAATTTCAAGTAAAACTAAGTAAAAGCAATACAACCCACAACTATATCTCATCCATACTTCCAAACCTGGACCATGCTGTTGAAATCACTCTAACAACACCTTCCTTTATTCATCAACGGGAGCATGAAATTACAATAAAACACAATTGCTCATACCACAAATAATATCATCAATGGAAGTCAACCAACACAGGAATATGAGTAAGTCCAGTCGTCAACCAATCAACAAGAATAATGTATGAGCCCAATACAATGCAATGTAAAAATAATAGTATCACATCCGTGTACACACATGCTAACTGGTAATGTTTTCCCAATTAGCCATGACCTGCAGAGGACCCATGGTGTCTATGTACCACTCGCTCCGGAACTGACCTCGGATCATGAACTCTTAACTAGACCGCATCCTCACCGTTACACCTCGAAAAATTTCCCGTTAGTGTACAGTGAATAGATAAGCAAGGGGTACGATGTATACGAGGTTTGGACAAGTAAGAAATAGTATTTGATGGTCTTAATTAAGATTTCCAAAGACATTCGAGTTAAGGAAAGAAAGTTGTTAAGGGAAGCGAGTCATATGTCGAGTAACGAATAAGAATTTCGAGTGTTCAACTAATGGTGTATGAATGATGACCTAAGGAAGAGTTATAATGTCCCTTAGAATGTTAATGAAGTGATAAACAAGTGTTAAGAAGGTTCCATAAGGATCGGAGATCAAACGAGTCGACGAAATGATTCTCGGAAAAACTGGACAATCTACGGCCAGACATACTGGCCGTATAAAATGTATGGACCGTATGTCCAACCGTAGATTCAGCCCAGAATACCATAATTCACTGGACAGCATTTACGGCGGACATACGGCCCGTAGAAAACATACGGACCGTATGTTGGTCCGTATATCTTGGTCGGGGCTAAACCTGATTTTATATAAGGGACCCTTTTTCATTTCATTTCATTTCAACTTCTACCTCCACACTTCAAGAAACCTCTAGAGTGTTCCAAACACTTCATCCATGAGAAATCAATAGAAATCAAAGATCATCAACAATAAATCAAGTGAACCA
>NC_081346.1:31576585-31655776 GCF_029784015.1 Lycium ferocissimum
TAAGCCTAGAAATTCTAGAGATTACGATATGATGTACCTATAAAGCTAATGATGTCGATTATGATTCGTTAATGCCTCCCTCACATACACTCACCTTCAGATGTATTCCCTCCAAGGTGAGACATGATGACTATAATTACTCCATAACGTAGTCGGGGGTCCACGACCTTATGTCACCCCGATATAGCTATAGTTGCTTCCAAATCCTAAGGTATGAATTAATGATATATGTATAATGATATTAACTTATGTTGAAACCATGGTATGAACATGAAATGAATGATAGTAATGACTTTATGATGATGTATAATGTACGATGATAAATGCATGCTATGTATAATGATATGATTCCACCGCGCCTAATTGGCCGGGTGTGTCACCGCTAAGGCGGGATGCGTACGATCCCACCATGCCTAGATGGCCGGGCATGTCACTGCTAAGGCGGGCTGCTACGTTACACCGAACCTAGAGGGCCGGGCATGACACCACTAGTGGGCGGCATATGATGGTTACCCGGACGCAGGCTAACGACATGATGATGTATGATTGGCGTGACGATGCATGTATGGCATGATGATGTATATGTGATATGATAAGTCATACGCTATGATAATGTACATGATGTGCTTATGTATGATGAATGTATATGAAATGTATCTATAATTACAAGAGTACACAGGTTGTACCCTCTTCTCATGACTTATGATACTCTTATTATGCTTATTTCATTCCTGCCTTACATACTCAGTACAATGTTCGTACTGACGTCCGTTTTCTTTGGACGCTGTGTTCATAGCCCACCGGAGGTAGGCAGGAGACGGGGCCGATCTATAGGAGCTAAGTAGGCCCGACTTGTGAGCACTCCATTGTCCGGAGGTGCCATTGATTATTCTTTTGGTACATATATGTATATATTCATGATCGGGCACGACAGGGTCCTGTCCCGTCCATATGTCTAGTACTTTAGTAGAGGCTCGTAGATATGCAGGTGTGGGTAGCATGGTCCCATGGCTTACATGTACATGTATGTGCGTGTATATATATATATTATTTTGATAGACGAAGGGCTTATGTCTACACAAGTAATTATGTTTCAAATGATGATATATTTTCATGAACTTGAGCAAGTATTATAAATGAGAGCATGTAGATAACGGAATGAGTGGTGTTCGGTGGTTAGCCCCGGATACCCGTCATGGCCCGTAGCTCGGGTCGTGACACTCACCCCCTGTCAAATGTGCCTTTTGTATATATATTCTGTTTCTCATCACAATGTGTATCTCAACGTATTTCCAGTCCAACAGTCAATATGAAATATGATCAGTCAACAATATCAATATTAAGATCACAAGGCATCATGCCACAAGGCATCATGCCACAAGTCATCTCAAGACCCAAATAACTCAGCTCATTAATCACATAAATACGAAATCTGCTAAATCACGACAGGAATACTCTAATGAAGAAACATGCAATTTCAACACAATTTGTCCCGCCCGATGGTACAACAAGACCCTATGGTGGTCAACTCAGTGTGTACACGAATCCCCACCTTCTAACTTAATCAACCCTAAGAACATGAACACCACCATATTTCCCTCAAGCATAACGACTATACACCTTGGTTCAACTACTCACCTTATGGCGACAAGCCCACATAATTCAACAATTAATATCAATCTATCTAATATCTAACTAAAATCCGTGTCCAAAGACCTAATCATGCTTTCTTCCGTCAATTCTACAACATATAGATGACTTACTAATCAAAGTCTAACTCAAGTAAACTATAACCTACCTCTAGGCCGAGCAGGTTCCATGAACCACCATGGAGTGTTCATCCTTTGCTTCCAAATTCGATGACCACGACGGGGTAGTCTTGCCCAGGTCTCTATGCGTTCTGTCCAGAAATTCTCTCAAGTGACGGCTTAGAGAAGGTTTGGTGGAAAAGTGGGATTTAATCCCTTAATAGGGTTTTTAACCCAGTCTGGTCCGCTCGGACCACTGCAGCGGTTTGCTTGTCCGCTATGGCGGACTCGCTGTGGTGGTGCTTGGACCGCTGCGGCGAAGTGTCCTATCCGGGCCCATAACGTTTTAACTCCTACCAATTTGATCACGATAAAAAAAAAATACACGAAGAACTTCCCCGTGGACTAATTTTATAACAAGAACTTGGTGTCCATACACGGGCTGCGGCAGGTCCAGTAATGACCAGGCGGGTCGTCACATTAGACTTCGATTTTATTTCTTCACAAGACATTGCATTTCTTGTATAAGGAAGTAAGAGCAAAGTCAATCAATGTATACCCATCTTATTAAATACTGAAAAGTGATCCAAAAAGTCTCAAAGAAGCAATGTCTTCTAGAGATGCAGCTATTTGGAAAGAAGCCATAAAGGCTAAACCCATCGAGAGACACCTGTGGCTGGCAGTATCTTTCACTTAGATACCTCAATTAAACTTTGTACCATTTAGACACCTGAAGTATGGCTCCACTGTGCCACTTAAACACTTTTTGCTGACATGGCAACTTGTGTGATTTTCACGCAAAACAGATGCGCGAAAATTCCCAAAAACAGTTTTTCATTTTTTCTTTTGATTTATTCTTCTTCTTCTTTATTCTTTTTTCCTTATTTAATCTTTTTATTTTTATTCTCCACTTAATATTCTACCATTAACAAACCTTCCACAATTCCTATCTATTCTCATAACTTGAATTTTGGTGTTGGGTCGAGTTTATTTGGATTTTCTTTGGTGCCTTTGAGGAAAGATTCATAATTTGATTGACTCAGGACTCTCTAGACCCAGCTCACTTTTTGTGAATTTTCTTTGATTCATGAAGACTTGATGAGCTCTTATTGAATTTACTTATTTTTTGCCTAGGAGTAGTTATCCAAGAAATGGCTTTAGAATGAAAAATGAAAGTTCTGGAAATTAAAGTTCATTTTAAATATGTAAAAAAGAAGGTCTCAAAGATGGTGGTTGTAACGGTTCGATTTTACGCGGTTTAGAGGCATAAAAGTTACTAAGAGGTTGTTGGTGCTCTAAATTGGATATTTAATTTTTTAGAGTCGCCACCTAATTTATTACAACAGCAACAACAACAATAACATACCCAGTGAAATCCCACAGTGTGGGGTCTTTGGAGGGTAAAATGTACACAGACCTTACCTCCATCTCGGAAGATAGAGGTCATTTCCGGAAGACTCTCGGATCAAGAGAAAACATGATGAGAAAAGATCAGATAAGCCGGAACAGTTCAAAGCAATACGAAAATGAAACTAAAGTAATACGAAAATGAAACTAATGAAAGCGAAAAAGCCATGATAAAGCAGTATGAGAAAACAAAAACAGTAGCTACCACAGAAAAATACGCTAATTGTGGTACACGGACCAACATATAGTCGCCACATAATTTATTCAAAAGGAAAATTAGGAAAACTAAGTTAAAAGAGTTTTTCAAACCGAGAAAAATTCTTTCGGACCAGAGTTCGAGGTAAGGGTTCTAGTGATCTCCCAGTGAAGGTTTTAAGCACCCTGGTATTAAGGATCCATAAAATACGGTTGACCTACGAGCTTCACGGTGTGGTTTATATAATTATGTGTTTAAATGTTAGGTTTTCTGCAAAAATAGCATTTTTGTGTTCATATCATCATGTTTTGGAAAAATTCCTTATAAATAGTCATCTTATAAATAAGGGGGTCAGGTTTGGAAAAAATCCGCGTAAGTGTTCAACTCACTTCGTTCTTGGGACTAGGACACACTCGAGATTTCTCGCAAGTAGAGTCGCTACTATTCTAGTCCTAACGAGATAGGTTTAGTACGTACGGGTTTTATGATACATATATATAGAAAAATATGGGATATATTCCCGTTTTTATACATATATATAAATCATAAGTATTTCAATTTGAGTCCAGTTTTAAGTGAAGCCCATAAGTCAACTTAATATTCCAAGTCCAAAATCCGCCAAAACAACTCAACTCTTGGCCCAATAGTCTATTTTCAGTCCGCATTTTGGTCCAGTTCAGCCCGTAAAAACGTTAATCCTTATCAAAAGATGGTCCAAATATTTTTAGCACCAAAAATCAGTTAAGGCCCATTTCCAAGTGGACTTCCAGGTCCAAATTATACTTCATTGCCGTTTTAGTATAAGACAAAGCAGTTATATTTTGGTTCAAATTTTATTCAACTCACGCCCAAATCTACCGACAAAGAATTACATTTGTCGTTTCCAACACATTAAAACATTAGGTTTTATTCTTTGCAAGAAGCAAATGTGCAATTTTTCTGGAAAAAAACCAAGCAATATAAAATCTACATTTAACCAGTTTCATTCTTTTCTTTCCCTCAAAATGTAGTAAGTCTAGTAAATTTCATTTTTTACAGCTTATGATTCCAAAGTCTCATTTTTACAAGTGTTTTGAAAAGACAAATAATTTGTTTACACTTTAAGGAAGTCAAACTTTAAGCCAACTTACACTTGAAAGCATGAGGAGATAATAAGACTACTACTTCACTTAAACAGACTTCAGTGGACTTAATGTACCTAGATGAACTGCACAAATATCCAATTTTAATTATCTTCTTGGTGGATTAGCGAAGCATAGTTTAAACCAGTATTTCATAAAGGGTAAGTATTCATTTTAACCTTATTGAATAAGTGAATCCATTTTAGACAAACAAAGTGATTAAGTAAGACACCTAGCAAGTTATCATTCACTAGATTAGACTAACTTATTTATCAACACAACAACAAATCATACCAAAAAGATTTGACAGTTTTGAAATAACTCAAAGTGTTCCAGTTTAAAAATCCATAAGCCAATTACAAGTTAAACACCCAGTCAAATAGAGATTCAGCTTAAACAAAGAGGAGCAACTACGTGTCTAAGAACAAATTCTAAACCCAAACAAGTCATCACTTAGTTATTAGGTGTGTGTAATCTCCTTTTAAAAGTTAATTTCTTTCAAACAAGACACTAACATAGCCATGTGTTAAAACAAATTCTCAACAGATTATGTAAACAAATTTTAGCAGATCATAGACCAAGCCTAATCTTGTAAACAAGTTTGATTACCAATCTGTAAGCCATATTGAAGTATAACCTCCCATGAATGTCAATAAACCAACTTACTGCCCAACTCAAGCCACATTTTAAGCTTACACAGAATCATATAACCAAAGTTAAGCCTTATTTAAAGTAAATACACTGTTGTCAAAGAATATGGGTCAAACAGAGACCATTATAAAACATCTAAACTTGATTACTTACCCTTTTAGACAAATTTAAACTATAAATATTTTAGGCAATATTATGAATGATCTAGCGTGATTCAGGAACAGGTTTGTATGTTTAAAAGGCAAATGCTAATTTCAATCACACATAAGGGATTAAGACTGGTAACCTCTTAACATCCTAGGTTAATATAAATGCTCCCCTAATTGTTATAAACCCAGTATTAGCATATAAATAATATTTTGATAATACAGACAGTAATTAAGCCAATCAAGGATACACATTAAACTAATATAGACAATATCACATACTAACCAACCTAGACAGCAACAAGTTAACAAAAATACACATTAAGTTAATGCGGACAGTAATACATATTAAACTAATCTAGATAGCAACAAGCACATTAAACTGATATATATAGCAATCAGACCCCACTCACTAGACTAATTCTTAACTTAACTTAAGCAAAATGAACTAACGAAACTAACCACATTGAAACTAAACTAATAGCACATAAAGCATAAATTAATGAAATGCAATAAAAGAAAAGATGAGAAATTACCTTTTATGGTGCATCCTAGAAGAGATTAAACTTAGAATAACCTTTTCTCCTCCAAATTACTCAACGATATGGGATAACTCCCAGAAATGGGATTTCCTCCTCACATCGATATTGTAGGGCTAGGATTAAACGTATGGAACAAACGAAGGGTTAGATTTGACTCGTAGTCGGTAAATCCGACGAGTTCATTGCGAACCAATGACAATCAAGAGTTCAAAATCACAAACAACCAAAAACAATTAAGGATTTACAAGACATTACCCTTTGAGTACTCAAAAAATAAAGAAAAATGGCGAAAAAGGACGATATAGCACCCTGTTTGTGGTGGCGTTAGGTGAGAGAAGGTGGAAACATTTATTGCTTCCCCTTCTTGGCCTTGCAAATCACTGAAAAAGCATCGTACACTTGTCATATTGCCATTTTTAGGCATGGTGGCGAGGCAAAAGACTAGTGTTACTATGGCGGCTAGGGTTAGCAAAGGGAAAAGGGGAAGGGAAAGAGGTGGGGTGTGTTTGGGGCGGAAAAAAAAAAAAGAGGAAGGGGTCTTTGCCTCTCTTATCCACGCGTTGGGCCGGGTCATGCCCTGCACTGGGCTGGACTCAATCTATTAAAAAAAGACAAAGGGCCCCCTTTAATATATATATACATTTATACATGTGATATACATGTATATCACATGTGTATCCGTATATACATATGTATATACGCCGGGTTTCGACACTTATTTTAATAAATAACCAAAATTAGGCAAAGACTAATTAGTTAGACTCTTAATCATGCTTAAAAGGATTAGTTTAAACAAACAAAAATTAATTTTGCAAATATGTCCTTTGATTGACTTAGTCTTAAGACCAGGCTATTTCAATTATAGCCTCATTTAGTCTAAATTAGTCATTTTAAAGAGACTTTGCAAAAATGACCTTGATTAGTTAGACCAATGAGTTTGGCCTTCTCATGCAAGGTCACATTTAAACTGAACAACAATTTATAGGCTAATTTTGCAATAATGACCTCAATGGAAATTGACTTTCCATTGGGCCATGATTGGGCTATTAATTGATTATCTCAATTACAGCCTTTTAATGGGCAATTTTCAGAATTAATTGCAATTAAACACTCAATTAATTATGATAAAATTCCAATAATTTGATTAAATAAGAATTGAGGGGTAAAAATGGTTGATTGTCTTGATTAAACATATTCCTTATATTAAACAGAGTAAAATACTTTGCAAATAGACATTTTAACAATTTGGACAATTAAGTGAATAATTATGGCAAATTATCCTCTCTTCTGGTTAATTTAGCAAAAATATTATAATTGTGAAAATACTTAAAATAATTTATAATATTATAGAAATTATTTTGTCAAACAAAAAATGGTAAAATATTATCTAAATAATTTTAGAAAATTATTTTGACTTCTGAAAAAAAATACATATTTCACTCTGCTTAATATTCAAGGACTCTGGGTAATTAAAACAAATTATGAGAGGTCAAAAATTTGGTGTCAACAGTGGCCATGATGGGATTAGGGTGGAGAAGATGATGGAGTTCTGCGGGAGGTGGGGTGAAAGAAGAAGAAGAAGAAAACCATAAAGAAAGAGATAAAGAGAGAAAATGAAGAAAGTGGGTTTAAAGGGGACGGTGGCACTGGCGGCCGGAGTAGCAAAGGGTCTTGGACGAAAGGGGAAGGAGAGGTGGGGTAGGTGGGGTTTAGAAAATATGTTTTTCTTTTTTTATCTTCTTGTTGAATTTTTTTTCTTTTCTTTTTTACTTATAATTTATCTTTAAATTATTTATTTTGCACACAAAATCCACGTGTTATCTTTTAATTAGTCATCATGACACGTCACCCGTGAGTGTAATACACACACTTTGTAATTTTAGCTGATTGTCAAAAAGTGTTTAATTGGAACAGATTCGATGTAGTATGAGTGCTCAATTGGGACACAGTTTAGTTGAGGTGTCTAAGTGAAAGATGTTGTCAACGACAAGTGTCTCCCGATGAGTCAGCCCATATAAATGATGAGATGGATTCTATATTATCCAACGACACTTGGATAATAGTATATCTTCCTACTAGTACTAAACCTATAGGTTGTAACTGGGTATTTAGAAGAAAATATGATACCAATGGTCGTGTACAAACCTTAAGGCAAGGTTGGTTGCTAAAGATTTTATACAAAAGGAAGGTATTGATTATTTTGATACATATGCTCCTGTTGCACGAATAACATCCATAAGAGTGCTTTTGGCTTTAGCCTTTACATATAAATTATGTGTGCATCAAATGGATGTGAAAATAGCATTCTTGAACGGTGATTTATGTGAAGAAATATATATGGAACAACCAGAGGGATTTGTTCTTCTTGGAAATGAGAATAAAGTTTGCAAATTATAAAAATCCCTTCATGGGTTAAAGCAAGCTCCAAAGCAGTGGCATGGGAAATTTGATGATGCCATTTTATCGTATGGATTTGTACATAATAATGCCGATAAATGCATTTATTCTAAGTTTACAAAATAAGTTTACAAAATATTATGGTGTCATAATAAGTCTCTATGTGGATGACTTATTGATTGTTGGTACAAACATGCTTGGAGTTAATGATACTAAAAGTATCTCAATTCAGTCTTTAAATGAAAGATCTTAATGAAGTTGACACCATTTTTGAAATTAAGATCAAGAAAAATGATAAAGAATCTCCTCAAATCAATCACCTTACATAGAAAATGTGATTCAAAAATTTAGTCACTTGGAAATCAAAGAGTTTAAAACTCCTTTAGATTCAAATATAAAGTTGACTGAAAATATTTGAAGGATCGTAGCACAACTGGAATATACTAATGCTATTGGAAGTATTATGTATGCAGCACATAGCACACGACCGGATATAGCACATGCAGTCTGCACTTTCAAGATATACAAGTAAACCAAGTGTTGAACATTGGCAAGCTATTTCAAGAGTGCTTGGTTATTTAAAGAAAACAAAGAATGTTAGATTATGTTATAATGGTTTTCCTAGCACATTGAAGGGTTCTCTGATGCTAATTGGATGACCAATGATGATGATAAAGAATCCACATCGGGATGAATTTTTACGTTGGGAGGAGGTGCTATAAGTTGGCAATCAAAGAAGCCGACTTGTATTACACATTCTAAAACGGAATTAGAATTTTTAGCATTAGCAGCTGCTACAAAAGAAGCGGAATGGCTGAGAAACATGTTATTAGATATAAAGTTGTGGCCACAACGGATGCCAGCCATTCCCATATTGTGATAATGAGGCAACGTTGAGTGTTGCTTATAATAAGATATACAATGGAAAGTCTAGACATATTAGTCTGCGGCATGCCTATTTGAAAGAATTGCTTATAAATGGTGTCATGACAATTATATATGTTAAGTCTTATAAGAATTTAACAGATCCCCTTACAAAAGCACTTCCTAGAGATGCTACTATAACAACATCTAGCGGGACGGGGTTAAAAACTTAACTATAAATACATTATTAGAGGGAACCCAACCTTGAGTTAGCAAAACTAACAATAAAGGTTCAATGGGTAAAAACAATCTATTAATGTCTTTTGAGCACTCAAAAAGAAAAGCATCAAATCTTTAAGCCTTGTCCCAGGAAGATCAGTGCATATTGTTACAGGGAGAGGATGAGCAGAACTCTTAATGAAAATATCAAATGTCTGAAGTAACAGGGACATAAAGCATTTTTACCTATATGAATACAGGAGTGGTGCCACTTCAGCAAGAGTTTAATAAGGTTTGCTCTTGTAAGTATTCATGAATTGGGATTAGCGCATGGCTTTTAAGTGCTTGAGCGAATCGGTGACTTAAAGTGGCTGGATAATATCATGCGTGTGATGTTTTCGGTTTAGGCACAAGGGAGTTATGGTTCAATTCCTAGTAATACCAATAACTTCATCTAAACTTTAAAATATTTACACTATTAGAAAGTTCAAATCTATGAGATACTTTCTATTATGTATGATATTAGGAGTAGTATTACAAAATAGTGGTGGATTGTTATATAGTTTGTAATATTGGAGTAATAATATTTTAAATTATTTGGATACTATAATTGAAATAACTAGTTTGGATACCATAGATGAAATATGTACCATCCTTGAAAATTTGTTTTGGGTACCACCTTTGAAATGGGTACCACTAGTGAAATATTGTTCGTTTTGCATAAGGACCTGGCCTTTGAAAAGTGTACATTTAATTCTTATATTCTCTATAAATAAAGAAGTAATTACTCCATATCTGTCGCTTTTAATTCAACTGATAATGGGCTTGTATTCCAAACCTTTCAAGCCTTTCCTTTCTATTCTCTTCATCTAATTTCTAACACTACTGACTTATCAATTATTAAAGAAAGAAGAAAATCTTCCAAAAGAATTCATCAAAAGAATGAGTTACTACCGATATCGACGCATCAAAAATCGCCAAATGGTGTGAAGTTTGAAAGAAGAAGAAAATTGAATTAAAGCAAAGAAGATATTCTCTTTTGAATTTATGCATAGTGTTTCTCAATTGCGCTTGTTTTAGATTTTTTAATTTTTTTGAAGTTCTTCAAAGGGCATTTTTAATGAAGAGTGACAACAAAGAATTTCAGCAAATGAAAAAAAAAGGACAACAAGGAAAGTTTAGCTGATTTTTTCTTTTACTGCACATAAAAGCTCACAAATAAAACAACTATCCGAATTAAGTTCTCTTTCAGCACATTTACAAAAAAATTTGAAAAATAGAAACCAAAGTTATTCTAACAGCCGAAGTTACATTACCTCTTTCCTCTTTTTCTCCAACAAAATGTTTTCCCTTCTTTTGCCTTGAAAGTATTAAAAAAACAAAAGTAATATATATATATATATATATATATATATATAAAATAAAAAACAAAAATAAAAGCATGGAATACCACTAAAGGGCCGCTCGATCGACTTGGCTGTATGTGATACAATATAATCCCGCATAATAACATAAATTTATACCATGTTTGATTAAATTTAATCTCCGGATAGAATCAACATTAACTAATACAATGTTTGGTTGCAATATAGATTATGCGAAATTTATACACTATTATTTCATGCGATATAAAATGTGAAATAAGAATGTAGCATTAAGTAATACATTGATTAAAATGTTAGAATAACCAAACCAATTAACCTTCATAATAGTAATAAATTTTATAAAGAAAATATTTTATATTATACCTTGCATATCTCCTTTTCTCCTCTCTTGTAAGAGAGTTAAGCAGCTTTTCGTCAACATGTCATCCTGGCGAACAGTTATATCCGTCTCTTATAAAAGAGTTAAGCAGCTCTCCGTCAACGTGTCAGCCTGGCAAAGGGTTATTGCCGTCATTTTCTGCAAACCTGTTAAATCTGTTGCCGTGTCATTTACTTATTTTCTCATGTATTTTCACTAGAGAGATGTAAAGTACATTTCTCTAAAATGTGAGCCCCGGAGCTTTCCTTATCTTTTCACACGTAACTTTTAGAACAAGTAGTAAAAACAAATGGGCCCCATCTCAACTCTTCATTAATTGTAGCCTTTTAAACAATTTCTATTTTATTTAACCTCTTAAATATAGGTTGTGGCTAGGGTTGGGCATGGTACGGTATTGAAAATTTCGGTATGATAATTTCTATTTTCGGCTTCTAAAAATATTATACCATTACCATACCAAATTAATTCGGTATGGTTTGGTATTTTAAAGTTCTATTTCGGTATTTTATGGTACGGTAAATCGGTACCATAGTTTGTCCGACTTCGACTTACATATACTCATATCGTGGAGAACTATGACTTTTGCTACTTAAGAAACATCTCAATTATTATGTACTAAATACCTTACTCGTGTAAAAATATTCAAAAGAAAGTACAACCAATCCCCTTTGTAAATTAATTACACAAAAAAGACATTTAAATCTAGATAGAGTAGTCAAAGTTCCAACGTTCAAACAATTAGTTTTCTAATAATACTAGTTTATATATTTGTGAGTATTATAATACTAATATATATGAATTATATATGTAATTATATACTTCGGTATGGTATTCGACATTTCTGTATTTTCTTTATGAATACCAAATACCGTACCGAATACCAAACTTTTTAAAAATGCATACCAAATACCATAATACTGAAACCGCGATATAAAAAATTTCGATTTCAATATGGTAATCGGTTTCTACCATACCATGCCCACCCCTAGTTGTGCCTATTTAGTTTACATCGTATACATGTAAGTTTAATTCGTAAAAAAACACAATAATATATTAGCCATTGAAAAAGGTAGCAAATCTTGATTACGTAAAGAGACAAAAATGTAATTAGCCGAACCTTACATTTCTATTATATATAAGTGTGGTGGGTGGACGAACACATGCCTTGACTGTTTGTACCAAAAGCTTTATAAATTGTACACTCAATGAATGCTTGTACCAAAAGCTATATAACTTGTACACTTTAACCAACTACTTTTTTATCCCACGTGGACATATGTCATAGTACTTAATATTTATTCTCTTCTCATTTATAGACGTATGCACTTCAATTTTAATTCTTCGACATATTCATTTCCTCTGTGCACTTTTACTTATTCACTTTTGACTTTTCACGTTCTTGCTGAATATTTATTCTCTTCTCATGTATAGACATATGCATTCAATTTTAATTCTTCTACACATACTTATTTTCTCTGTGCACTTTTACTTGTTCACTTTTGACTTTTCACGTTCTTGCTAAATATTTATTCTCTTCTCATGTATACATGTATGCACTTCAATTTTAATTCTCCGACACATATTTATTTCCTCCGTGCACTTTTACTTGTTCACTTTGACTTTTCACGTTCTTTAAGAATTAATAAATAAAGCACTCCCTCCGTTCCATATTACTTGGCCACATTACTTGGCTTTTCACGTTCTTTAAGAATTAAAAAATGAAGTACTCCCTTCGTCCCATATTACTTGGCCACATTACTATACTTGACGTTTCACGTTCTTTAAGAATTAATAAATGAAGTACTCCGCCGTCCCGTATTACTTGGCCACATTACTAAAAATATATGTCTATTCTTCTATTCTATATTTTTCTTACTATTATATATAAACGCCCAAGGTGGACGAACACAACAACAATAAGTTGTACAAAAGCAAGCGAAATTGTACTTTCTAGCGGGGACTAACATGTGTACATTTCATAAGTTGAACATTAATTCTACCTCTTGTGTGTTTACTTTTTAAGTCCCCGCGGATCCGCAGTGTCTGAATTGTCCTTTCATTTCGTTCATTTAGCATATACTCCCTCTGTCTCAATTTAAGTGTCTATGTTTGACTATACACGGAGTTTAAGAAATAAAGATAGACTTTCAAATCTTGTGGTTCTAAATTAAAAATGTGTATAATATAATAAAATATCTTTTGAATCTTGTAATTATAAACTTGACATGTAGGATATTTGAATTGTCAACTTACTAAATATAAAAAGAGGCGGACATAACCAAAATAAGATAATTTTTAACAACAATTGAGAAATTAAGGGGAAAAATAAGAGGAAAAGAAAAAAAATATAGACACTCACTAAGGAGAATCGTAGTATCCTTTGCAAAATATACAAACCATAAAGACTAATTAAAGTGAGTAACCAAATTAATCAAATCATAAAGACTAATTAAAGTGAGTAATTAAACCATTGCACGGGCATAGTTTGCTAGTAGAACATATAAGTCTAAATTGCTTTGTTTAATATTAAAGTAAACTTTTCAACTCAAATAATTTAATGATCTAAGTAAAAGTACATAAAGTAATTCCAAATTCATAAAAATTAACTATCATTTAACATTTTCACCCATACTTGGGCCCGTGCACAGCATGATGTTTTATAACTAGTTATATTTTAATTTTAACTATATAGAAACGTTGGTTTCTATACTTTTCGTCATCAGTCATCATCACCTTCAAAAAAAAAAAAAAGGTGGGCCCCACACTAAAAAACACCAAGCAATATAAAAAAATAAGATGGGCCCCATACTAAAAACAACTCTATATAGTTTTAAAAAAAAAGTGAGCCCCATACTAAAAACACCAAGCAATATTTAAAAAAAATGTAGACCCCATATTACAAAAATCAAGCAATATAAAAAAAAGTGTGGATCCCATATTAAAAAAACAAGCAATGTCAAAAAAAAAAAAAAAAAAGTGCACCCCATATTAAAAAATCAAACAATATTCATTTAATTCCCAAAGTATCCTCATTAAGTTAATAATGGTTTGCCACATGCGTACCAACTCATTAGTGGGAGCAAATGAAATTATTCTACAACAAAAAAATGGACCTCATATTATTGTTTTTCTTCAAAAGGTTAAGTAGCCAAACCATACAATTTTCTTTCTTTTCTTATATTAGCCTGAAATCTAATCTAGACATTTAACTGTTGTATTTGCTATTCCGCCAATACCATGCAATTAAAAAAAAAAAAAAAAGTGGACCCCACCATCTCCAAACTCACTAAAAAAAAATGGATCCCGTATTAAAAAAACAAGCAATGTCAAAAAAAAAAAAAAAAAAAAAACGTGCATCCCATATTAAAAAATTAAAAAATATTCATGTAATTTTCAAAGTATCCCCATTAAGTCAATAATGGTGGATTCATTGCCACATGCGTATCAACCCATTAGTGGGAGCAAATGAAATTATTGTACAACAAAAAACATGAATCCCATCTTATTGCTTTTCTTCAAAAGGTTAAGTAGTCAAACCATACAATTTTCTTTCATTTCTTGTATTAAGCTTAGATCTAATCTAGCTATTTAATTGAAAAAAAAAAAAAAAAAAAAAAGGTGGGCCCCACACTAAAAAATACCAAGCAATATAAAAAAAAAAAATAAGATGGGCCCATACTAAAAACACCTCTATATAGTTTTTTTTTTTTAAAAAGGTAGGCCCCTTACTAAAAACACCAAGCAATATTTTTTTTTTAAAAAAAGTGGACCCCCTATTACAAAAATCAAGTAATATAAAAAAAAAAGTGTGGATCCCATATTAAAAAAAACAAGCAATGTCAAAAAAAAAAAAATGTACACCTCATATTAAAAAATCAAACAATATCCATGTAATTCCCAAAGTATCCTCATTAAGTCAATAATGGTGGATTCATTGCCACATGCGTACCAACCCATTAGTGGAAGCAAATGAAATTATTGTACAGCAAAAAAATGGACCCCATATTATTGCTTTTCTTCACAAGGTTAAGTTTACAAACCATACAATTTTCTTTCTTTTCTTATATTAGCCTAAAATCTAATCTAGATATTTAACTGTTGTATTTGCTATTCCGTCAACACCATGCAATTAAAAACAAAAATAAGTGGGCCCCACCATCTCCAAACTCATGTAAAAAAAAAAAAAAAAAAGTGGACCCCATATTACAAAAATGAAGCAATATCAAAAAAAAAAAAAAAAAGTGGATCTCATATTAAAAAAACAAGCAGTGTAAAAAAAAAAAAAACGTGCATTTCATATTAAAAAATCAAACTATATTCATGTAATTTTCAAAGTATCCCCATTAAGTCAATAATGGAGGATTCATTGCCACATGCGTATCAACCTATTAGTGGGAGCAAATGAAATTATTGTACAGCAAAAAACATGAACCCCATGTTATTGCTTTTCTTCAAAAGGTTAAGTAGCCAAACCATACAATTTCTTTCATTTCTTATATTAGTCTGAGATCTAATCTAGCTATTTAACTATTGTATTTGCTATTCCGCCATGTCATTTATTTGTTATGTTTACTAAAATAAACATACTTAAAATATTTATATTTTAAAATAAGATAGAATTTAATTACTTTTTCATTTTTTTCCTTAATCTGGTAAATGTGAAAAGAGATTAATGTCGTAAAAGAAAAAATAATATTAAATGCAGATCAAATAATTAATAAGGTAAATTACTCAAATTATAATTCTAATTGACGTTTCCCTAAAAAACCGTGTAAAAGACAACATGACAAGTAAAATGAGCTAAACCAAGAATATTTACCAAAAATTAAAAAATAGTAGTTCTTCATTTAAATAGAAAATCAAATTTCTACTTTGTTTCGTTTTAAACATGCAAAATTAATTTAATAATTTGAATTAGGATTATCTAAATCAAAATTTAATAAAAAATAATAAGTATTGTTTAGGTCCAATGTACATACATTGACAATAGAATATTTTACACATTTAAATTAATCGAATTAAAATTCAAAGTATCAACTGATGCTTAAATATTGCTATTATTTTATCTCAAAGAGAGAGAAATAGTTTTCTTTTAAACAAGTCTTCTTTTAAAAAGTAGTAATAAATTTTTGCCAACTTTATATTCATAGCAAACACTAATATAATAAAGTTTTGAATACGAAGACAAATTACAATGTTATATATATATATATATATATATATATATATATATATATATATATATATATATATATATATATGCATAAAAACAATACAAACTTACATATGTTTATTAGCAATATAAAATATATATATATATATATTATCACTACTCAAACACAACTACATACGCATAGATACACTATAATCCAAAGTGTTGGACCCATGCACAGTACGGACATACGCCATCTAGTCATATATAAGACGAGAGAGCAGTACAGTTGAAGCAAACATGTCTTCGTTGACATGCCTGCTTTTTGCGGATGCATTTCGGAAATTAACATTTATATGCTTTAAAGACATTGTACTTCATGGCCTTATCAGATGTACACCTCGGGCCCACTTCAATTTGAATGCCACACGGGGTGGCTTTGTAGCATCTGAAATCTATGCTCTCTCACCATGTGGGTCCCATATTGAAGGTCTCCATTTAACATGTTTTTCCATTTGTTTCATTGTTGGTTTTGTACCTGTTTTATTTGCACACTTTACAGATTAGTTGTATAATTAAGCATAAATACTATACTAATTTCACGTCACGTGCGTTGCATGTGAACCCTAATATAAAAATAGAAAACTTCAAATCACGCGTTAAATTACTCTTTATTATCATGAATAGTGAGAATTTATACTACCAATCTCAACTTGCTTGGTATTAAGGTGTTGTTTATGGTGTAACTGCATCACCCTCTCTTAATTATGTAACTCTTATGGGACGTGGATTTGCGGTCAAAATTATGTTGGGATTAAAACGTAATAAAACATTTAATTAGATGTTTTATTACATTTTAATTTAATGCAGGGGCAAATCGTAATTCAATTTTGAAATTACGAGCTTTCCACTTTTAGTATAATATAATATGATGCTTGAAAGTACTCTATAAAACTTCCTCATGACTTTCAGTAATTAAGCTTGGTCTTCATTATCTCTTTTTACCTTTGAATTTTCTTTTCATAGATAAGTTAGATTAGGAAAAAAGGATTAAAATGAAAATTGAGAATATTATGTACGTATTTGGCGAATACAAATCTATAAATAAATTCAAAAATGTTGAATAATAGGCACTCAATAGGTATTACTACTGTGTCTCTCTCTTTAATGAATTCCATTGATCTAAATGAAATAATGTATGCATATCTAAGAATTTACCAATTAAAGAGATGAAAATTCTCAATTACGAATGATAGAATTATTAAATTTAAAAATTTCCAAGTACCACCCTTGACACGGGCAACAGCCTGCTAGTATTAATATGTAACATATGAAATTAAACATCAACGAGAATCTCAACATTATATAATTTTTACTTTATTAATTCCTACATAACTAATATTTATATAATTATTTTTTTGTTAATTTCTACGTAGTTTATTCATGCATAATTTATCTATGAATCAATCACTCCCAAAGTTGAAATAATGTGATAAAAAAAGAATAAAAGTTGGAGTTCAAATTTTACAAATGAAGCATTTTTGACAGGGATATGCGAAAAAAGAATAACCAAGGAATAAAGGCTAAAGGCTCACTACATTCCAATTTCCAAGACCCGGTTGTGCTTGTGTTCCGTCATCAGCAAGATTTTTCAATATTAGTAGTAACAATATCGACAAATATCAGCCCAAACCTCACAGACAGAGAGAGACACGCAGTGAAGAGTGAGAAAAGTGTGGTTTGGATAAGAAGATGATGAGACGGTCATTCGGTGGCGGCGGCAAAGGCATGGGTGGTGGCAGCATGCTAAGAGCTGTTCAAAGAGCTGTTGGGACAAGCGGTGGCACTATTACCCAAGATTCCTTCTCTACCGCTAAAACACCAACAACTACTACTACTACTACCCACGCCTTTAATAACATGACTTCTTCTACCGCCCTTTCTTTATCCTCTTCTTCATCACCTTTATCCACTTTTCCGTTATCTGCTGCTACGGCTCTTGCACCAGCCACTTGGGACACGGATGAATCTGAAGACTGGGAATATTTAGATGGATGCGAGGATGAAAGGGTTAATATTATATTTGATGATCATATTCTCGGTCCTGTTCCATCAACTGATGAGGTTCAACATGCAGTTTTTGCTCTTCATCAGTGAGTTTTTATATTCACATTTTTCTTCCGTATTACGCTTCTCTTGTTTGCTCAAACGTTCTTGAATTTCTTCAAATTTTCTAGTAAAATGCCACCATAGTAGTTCTAGATATGACCTGATAGTGTATTCTTTTTACCTTTACATTCACTGTGTAACAAGTGACGATGCTTTTCAGGTCAATTGAAATATACGATCTGTTATCTTTGGTGCCTGCTTTAGCAATAATAAATAGGATGGCTGATCAGAAACAAAAGATACTCCCTCTCTCCCAATTTATGTGATACATTTTGAGTGATGCGTTTGGTACGAGGGATAAGCTATTCCATAAAAATGGAATTGGGTGAGATAGGATGGGATAACTTATCCCACCCTCACCCTCTGTATGGAATAACTTATCTCACCTTTTTCCCTGGGACTTTGGTATCCCACCAAACAAACATGGGATAATTCTAATCCTTTGGGATTATGATCTCATCCTATCCAATCCCTCCTACCAAATGACCCCTTTCTGTTTTAGTCCATCGCAAAAAGAATGATACATTTCTATATTTAAAAATAGTTTGACTTAAAACTTTCTCTGTTACAATGATTTACAGCCACACAAATATCTATGACTTATTTTAGACTACAAATTTTAAAAGTCTTTCTCTCTTTCTTAAACTTCCTGCCTAATCAAACTATATCACATAAATTCCGACGGGAGGTGTAATAATTTGTCAAACCTCTATGATTAAATGCGGGAGTTTACTGAAGTTGGACATTCTTAACGTGGCAAACTTTTTTGATTGTGGTAGTGGCAATAATGAATTAATAACCTTGCTCAACTCTTTTCAAAGTTATTTTGTTAGCAAAATTGTGCCAGATAATTATTACTACTAGCTATACGTGTCTAACATTGATGGATGACATTTAAACTAGAGATCTTGCACGCGGAGGCGGATGCAATATGAGTTTTATGGGTTCAACTAAACCCAACATTTTTGGCACAAAAGTGACTTATTTGTGAAAATGACTAAAATTTCATTAAATATACCTCTCCCCCAATTCTTTACTTTCCGGGAGTCAATTTGACTAATTTGTGAAGCCAAATTGGATTAGATCAATTGAATATTTTAAAATTAAAATTTAGATACCCGAAAATTATACTGCTATAAGTTGCAATTCTTCTCATGTCAATATAATGAAAAATATATCTTAAAATGTCAAAGTTTACTTAGTTTGAATCTCGAAAAATGGAAAGTGTCACATAAATTGGGACAGAGGGAGTAAATTCTAAACCCATGATTTCATCAGTGTAACGGGTTCAGTAGTAAATATAAAGATTGAAGTCATCAAGTTCAAATCCTGTATCCACCTTTGTCGGCTTGTTTGTGAGAACTGGTAATAACTATGCAGAATATCAGGACGCAGGCCCATAAAAATGATATGGCAAACCTGGTTGTGGCAGTGATTTCTGATGCTCAGTTAGATAAATATCAAGATGTAGAAGCTCCATGCTTTTCCAATTGCAAGCTGCGAGTCTTTTTGGTTGCCCGTAGTTATAAAAGTGCCATTAGTTTTGACTGAGTTTCTTATAAAAATATTGTAATTTTTGGCACCTGAAAACTTTCCCCATTGAGCTCAACTAGAATGCAGATTTAACTAATTTTAGAATCTAGGTGTGTAACAGTGATGCAGAAACTCTACCTAATAACTGTCTCATGATAAGCCAATTTCGCCTGGCCTTTGCTCGTCTTCGCCTTTTTCTTTATCTGAAGTACAGCCCAAGGAATTCAATGATTGAGGCATGAATTCCCGTGAACAAATAAGTGGGACATTCTGTCCGCATTAAAAGAGTACATTTAAGAGCTGTTTAGAAGTCTGCTAGGCAGTATCTTTAATAAGCTGAATGACTAATTGATAGTGCTGCAAATGTGTTTTATGTTTGTATCAATATTCTTTATATCTTTCAATAGATGTATCCTTCTCTTATGTATCTGCAGACAATATATTCATTATCGTTGCTGCCTCTATTTTGAAGATTCACTTGCTTAATGTTGTTGGATTTTATAGGGTCCTTGAGCCATCCTATTTTTCGTGTTCCACCAACGACGGTCTTGGTTACAACTCAAATGAGGATAAAACAGATGAACTTAGTAGTTCACTTGATCTGTCGCGCGAAGTCTCTTCTAGTGGATCCGTGTCTGATTGGATTGAACCGTCTATGCATATTTGTAATTCAAAACTCTTGCAGTCTTATGGAGCTAGCCGAGTAGTTGATGCTTTCCACATGCTGCAAACTGAACCTTCTATTCAGGTACCTTATCCGTGTGCCTTCAGGATTGCTTTGAAATTCGATAGTGGACACACGGTTATCAGAAAGAGTTGCTTAATATCATACCTTAATCAGATTGTAATCTGTGTGAGATAACAAGTAGTTTAGACTGTTAAAAATAAAATCCGAGTCCTCTCTATGAGTTCTATTCAATAAATGTGGCGGTGGCTGAACAGAGAAAGCACTTGGAGAAAAGTAAGTGAAGTAATTTGTCAGTTACGTTTGTATTAAATCTCATGGAGCTATTGTTGTTCCCAACTCATTGTCTTGGAAAAAAGAGACAAGATATTGGCTGAATGGTACTTTTGTCCAAAGACTATCTATAAGAAATTTCCCTCTTGATCTTTGTAGAAAATGGTCATTTCACTGTCATCTGACAAGGCTGTTTGGGATGCTGTTATGAACAATGAGGCGGTTCGGGAAATCAGAGATTCATTAAAACAAGGTTTGTATTTCACACAAAGTCTGCAGAGTAATTCATCTTAGGGAGTGCAATAGGCATCTGCACTCCAGTCTCCTCTGTTTATACTTTTAGCTGTTGAGCCATTGAGGTGTCCAAAATGATTTTCCCCTTAGTGACACTGCTGCATCTGTTTAAGCACGTTATGATGACATACTTTTATATGCAAGGAGTAAAATCATCCTTCACAAAGCGTATATTAACACAGTGTCCAATGATGCTATGGGCTTTCATTTGCACAAAGTGTATATTAGCACAATGTCCGATGATGCTGGCTATGGGCTTTTATTTGCAAAATTTGAATGAGAAAGACAATTAAAAAATCACAATGTTTTTGTTTTTCCTGTTCTTGGTTGAGAAAGGGTAAATATAGAATCTTAGGATCTCTATCAATATTCATGGTTCAAAACACCTAAGATAGTGTAACGAAATCACTGCAGGTACTTCTGTTCTAATTTGCAGAATGTGAGTCTTGGTGGCTTTATGTTATTGAATGCAGTATATTACGAATTTATATACCTGTACAGATTGGATGTAAGAAGATTATGAGTATCTAATAACACGAGTAAACTATCCCTGTTTATAGCAAAGCATAATTCAGAATTGGCACTGGTACAGTTTATATATTTGTGACTACTCTACATTTTTAGTTGATGCAGCTGATAATGGCTTACCAGCTGGAAGTTCTGAGGAGGGTTTTGATGAGTCTGATTCAGATGGGACTATAGACATAATCAGTTGGATTGTTGTGAACACCAAGGAAAAAGTGATGGAACTAGTTGAAAAGATCATAGAGTTTGTGAATGAATGGGTTCAACCCCCTGAGAAAGAGAAGACATCAGAAGAGAATACTGATCCATTTGATGAAAAGCTGAGGACTTCATTCTTCCTTTCCGTCGTAGTTCTGCTAGTTGTTGTTGTTGCTCGAGCACGATGTGCATAGTCAA
The DNA here is from genome assembly GCF_029784015.1 of Lycium ferocissimum. Lineage (NCBI taxonomy): Eukaryota > Viridiplantae > Streptophyta > Magnoliopsida > Solanales > Solanaceae > Lycium > Lycium ferocissimum. Next base: position 31,598,668 of record NC_081346.1, read on the forward strand.
CATAATTCGACGACATGACAGTTGATAGTCCTCCCTTCTCTGTACTTTTGGAAGTGGGGAGTTTCAGTTTGCTGTCTCTATACTTGAGACAAGACAGCAACACAGAATTTTCTTGTGTACAAAAAATAAATAGTTTACCCAGGAGTTTTCTTTTGCTTTTGTGTTTTTAAGGATTTCTTCAAAGCTAATTTGGTTACACAAGTGAATGAACTTTGCCGTTCTATCTGTTTGACGAAAGCCTTCCTAGGGGCTACGACTGAAAGAGGTGGATCACTACTAAAAAAATTCTGTTTTACGTATGGGATTCACCGAGGGACGTAATGGGATTCACCAAGGGAAGTTACGTCCCTCGGTAATCATGATTTACCTACTGGGAGCCTCTTGGAAAATACCGATGGCGTCCCTCGCTCATCCATCGGTATTTTCGATAGCATCACTCGCTCATCTATTGGTAATTTTCTGATACAATATTCAAGGAAAAATTGAACATACCGGGGGACTCTCTCGGTATATTAAAAATTATACTCCCTCTGTTTCAATTTATGTGAACTCATTTTCTTATTAGTCCGTGTCAAAAATAATGACCTCTTTCTATATTTGGAAACAATTTACCTTAATGCGATGATTTATAGCCACACAAAATATATGACTCATTTTACACCACAAATTTAAAAATCTTCGCGATTTTTTTAAACTCCGTGCTCAGTTAAATGGGTTCACATAAATTGAAGCGGAGGGAGTATATATTTTTTTACCGAGAGACAGACATTGATAATGTTAAAGTTAATAAAAATTAAAAAATCAAATATATTAAGGGACATCCCTCATCCCTCAATACAACAACAACAACATGCCCAATATAATCCATTAGGTGGGGTCTAGGGAAGGTAGAGTGTACGCAGGTCTTATTTCAGCCTTTTGACGGGTAGAGAGGCTATTTCCGATAGAAGAAAGATGAAAAAGCATCATGAATAATAAACAGTAATAATAAGCAGTAATAGCAACAAAATAATATGATAAATAACATAGCAAAAGAAGCACTCAAATAGTACTAGCGACAAGAGCAAGCAATTTAAAGCAATATAAAATCCATGGTGAACTACTATAGAAATTAAAACAATTTGATAATCGAAGTACAAGCAACAACAAATAGTATCAGGAATCAAAAGACAAGGACCTACAAGGATAATACTACAACTATTAGCCATTACCGAATATTGCCGAGGCATGTCCCTCAGTAAACTGACTCAGATAAAAAATAATTTGATAGTTAAAAATTACTGAGGGATGTTCCTTGGTAAACTGAAAATCTGTAGTAAAACAAGATGGACTGCGAGTTATTTGTAGTAGCTACGTGCTTGCCATACTTCGCTAAGGAATCTGCAACAACATTACCATTTTATAGATGTGGTGGATCTCTGTGCCTGCAGCTTCATCCAACATGTCCCTGCTAGAAAATAACAAGTGTGAATATTTAGGTGTAGGATGTTGTAATAATTGAAGTAAATACCTGATATCCGTTTCAATAAGTAGTGGAAATAAGTTGTGAGACTTAGCAATTTGGAGTCCCTGGTACAAAGCTAGCACTTAGTTCAACTTGAAGGACATCCATGCGTAGGAGAAGTGTGAAAAGTCCCAAAATCGATGCACCAATATGAGAGCGGATTGTGGATCCTGCTCCTCAGTATGTGTGTGCTGGTTCAAAGGGAATCCAGGATTTCAAGAGGATGGGTTTACCATTAGCTATGAATTTTTTAATTTATTTTGCCTTTGATTCGCAGCTTAGCGCCTATGGTTTTTTTTTTTTTTTTTGTCGTTTGGGACTTGAGTAATTATAAATAAAAGGGAAAAAAAGTCATTAGATGTAATATATTTAAAAAAAGAAACACGTTTTTTACTTTTGGCTAATTAGAATTATAGAAGAAAAAGGATTTAGAATAATATAAAAAGGAAAGTTAAAAGGCTGCATTAGAAAAAAATAAGCATTAAACGTGCAGGAGCTCGGGTTAGATCCCAAGACCCTGAGGAAATAAACATGGCCATAATCGGTTCTACTTTACCGATTTGACCATATATTCCTTTATTTAATATTAGATATATTTTCAGAATTGTACACATAATATACTGAGTTTAGTCGAGTGACCATGTGTTCACGTGGCCCAAATTTGATACCTAAATTCGCCTCTGGCTGGTTGATAGCACCATCAATTTTAAGTTTAAGGCAGTGACGAGGTGGAGGTTGCAAAGGAGTGAGGCGTGCAACAAGAGATTTAGGGGATGTAGAAATCTGATGACTTAAATGAAAAAATTCAAAAGCTTGGTAAGTCGTCAAATGTGCAGAGACAAAGGCTCTTTTATTATTAAAGAGATTGTGATTCCGCTTGAGCCAAATATTCCAAAAGTATGTAAGGGATAATGGGTATAGAACGAGGTATGAGTAGTGAAGGGGAGAGGGAGTGCAATGTGTGGTTCATGCAAAAAGAATGTAGCCAAGCATGGTGATCTGGTGATGTTATATGAAACAACAACAACAATAACAACAACAACAAGCCCAGTATAATCCTACCATGTGGGGTCTGGGGAGGGTAGAGTGTACGTAGACCTAACCCTCACCTTGAAAGGTAGGGCGGCTGTTTCCGAAAGACCCTCGGCTCAAGAGAGGAAAAGAGAGGAAAACAATAGGAAAACAAGATAAAAGGTCAGATAGGGCCAAGCATATCGAAAACAATATGATAACACGAATACCAAAAGCGAGAAAGTCATGGTAGAACATTCCGGAAAGAAAGGAGCATTAACTACTATAGATAAATAAGATAATCAAAGTACAACGGCCAACAAATATAAGCAAAGAATCAAATGCATAAACCAAAAGGCAATAAACAAATGAGCAAAACTGCAACTACTATGGTGAAAGGGTAAGCCACCTAACCTTCTATCCTAATCTGAGTCCTCCACAACCTCCTATCTAAGGTCATGTCCTCGGTGAGATGAAACTGTGTCATATCCTGTCTAATCACCTCTCCCCAATACTTCTTCGGCCTCCCTTTACCTCTCCTGAAACCATCCATAGCCAACATCTCACACCTCCACACTGGAGCATCTGTGTCTCTCCTCTTTACATGCCCAAACCATCTCAGCCTCGCTTCCCGCATCTTGTCCTCCACCGATGCCACTCCCACCTTGTCTCGGATATCTTCATTCCTAATTCTATCCCTCCTAGTGTGTCCACACATCCACCACAACATTTGCATTTCCGCGACTTTCATCTTCTGAATGTGACATTTCTTGACTGGCCAACACTCCGCTCCGTACAATAAAGTCGGTCTAACCACCACTTTGTAGAACTTGCCTTTAAGTTTTGAGGCACTTTCTTATCACACAAAGACTCGAGGCGAGTCTCCATTTCATCCACCTCGCACCAATACGATGTGAAACATCGTCGTCGATATCCCCATCTCCCCGTATAATAGACCCAAGATACTTGAAACTTCCTTTCTTTTTAATGAATTGGCTCCGGGTACCAAGCCTCACTTCCTCATCACCCTCACACGGCACGCCACCGAACCTCGCACTCCAAGTATTCTCTTCGTCCTACTAATTTAAATCCTTTAGACTCCAACGTCGTCTCCACCTCCAAGAAAAAATTATCGTTAACTCCGTTTAAAGCGAGTCTCGTCAATCAGACTATGTCATCTGCGAACAACATACACCAAGGCACCTCACCTTGTATTTGTCGCGTCAATTCATCCATCACCAAGGCGAATAGAAACGGCAAGAGTCGATCCCCGACGCAACCCCATATGTAAATCGTAAGTGCTCCGAATCTCCTCCTACCGTCCTTACCCCGGTCTTAGCTCCATCATACATGTCCTTTATCGCTCTAATGTACACTAACATGGTACACCTTTAGCCTCCAAGCATCTCCATAGACCTCTTCGGCACCTTGTCGTAGGCCTTTTCTAGGTCAATGAATACCATGTGCAAGTCCCTCTTCCGCTCCCTATACTGCTCCACCAATCTCTTTACAATATGAATGGCTTCTGTAGTCGAGCGCCCCATCATGAATCCAAACTGGTTCTCTGAAATAGACACACCTCTCCTCACCCTCATTTTCACCACCCTTTCCCACACTTTCATAGTGTGACTTAGCAGCTTGATACCTCTATAGTTGTTGCAACTTTGAATGTCTCCCTTGTTCTTGTACACAGGAATCATTGTACTCCATTTCCATTCTCCCGGCATCTTCGCTGTCTTGAAAATGACATTAAACAATCCAATTATTTTTTACTCCAAGCCTACTCCCGCTCGCATTCTTCCAAAATTCCCCGTTAATCTCCTCAGTCCTCGCTCTTCCCCGCGCATCCTACGAATGGAGTTTAACCTCCTCAACCTTTATACTCCTACAATAACCAAAGTCGCAACGCCTATCAGAGTGCTCCAAGTCTCCCAAAACAATGTCTCTGTCCGCTCCTTCGTTCAAGAGTTCATGAAAATATGACTGCCATCTTTGTCTAATGCGGGTTTCCTGTACCAACACTTGGCTATCCTCGTCCTTGATGCACTTCACTTGATCCAAGTCGCGTGCCTTCCTCTCTCTCGCCTTGGTGAGCTTAAATAGCTTCTTATCCCCACCTCTGTCCTCTAGTTCTGCATAAAGGCGTTCAAAGGCTGCCGTTTTGGCTGCCGAAATCCGCCAACTTCGCCTCCTTTCTCGCCATCTTATACTTTTCCCTGTTCGTCCGCTTCTTCATCATCATTGCTATCTACCGGGAGTCACATATGCCTCGCTTTTTTGCTTCTACCTTCCTTGACTTCTCCATTCCACCACCAATCCATAATATGGCCCACTCACAAAGTCCGCTAAATTTGTTTGGCAGGGAGCAAGAAAGGAATAAGTGGAATAGATCTTCTTGGTGATAGTAGTAAATCGGAAAAGTAGACGTAGGTGTAATGCCTCGTAAGTGCAACATGTTGGAAATTGTAATGCAAAGAATGAAGCAAACTAAACTACTTTCATGTTCAAATACATCCCCTGAGATAACGGACAACCAAGTACTTCCTCTTATAAAAATGGACAGTTAAGTACATCCCTTGAAATTATGGTTATCCAAATACACCTTCTTGAAATAATGAACAGTCAAGGTTCATTATTCAGATTCAATGTTCCAATACATCAAATGTATCTGGTCTTGACCTCTAGTTGTAATCTACCTATATAAAGGGGTTTTGGGATCTCTTGTCAACACACAGAAACTCATATCTCATTCTTCTTCAAAAGCTCTTCTTCTCTGGGCAAAATTCTTTGTGCAAACTCCAAACTTCCAGCCACTAGTGCAAGTATTTAGAAGTGCTGTGCAACCTTGGGGAGCGAACGGGCTAAACGATTTGCAACGCAGTCGATCCGAAATCGCTTTCAAGGCAGTGGCTTGCCACGACGCAATGGTGATTTGATAAGTTTTTTTTTTCTTGTTTTGCTGGCTCTAGATCAATATTGTTTCCTATTTTTACCAACACAACATTGATGTAGTGGGAAGCTTAGTGGAGTAGCAGCCAAAAAAAAAATGTCTAATCTTTAGAGGGACATGGATATGCCAAGTCCAGTTAATACATTGTTTTTGAGGTTGCATTGGAAGTGTTTGAAGATATAAAGCATAGGACGAAGATGTGGTGAAGGCACCAGAAGTAGACAGGTAACAGAAGGGGGAGTCAATCGTATAAGGACATTGGGAGATGGTTGTATTACGAATGAGGTGGAGAATAGCAGGAGGCAATTCAAAGGATAAGTTGTGGACATTCCAAGCTTGATTAGTGATAATATGGTGTAAGGATATGAATATTTCATGTTGCACAAGAGGTCCATGTATGAGATGTCGCAAAAAACGTTAGGGAATATCCAATTGTCATTTCATAGGTTAATATACTACACCAAAAGAGGCTTTTAGTGGCAGTATATTTTTCTTTTAGCGGCAATAGTTATTGCCATAAAAACATTTACCAACAATTGGTTAATGTCATTATATCCAAAGTTGTTAAAGCCTTTAGCGACATTTATTTTTAGGGCTAAAGTTTGATATTGCGGGTAATAATTAATTCTAGAATATAATTAGGGGCAATTAAATTATTGCCGCTAAAAGGATATTTTGTTGTAGTGTATATTTGTGACGGTAGCAATGTTCCATCCAAAGCCTTTTAGCAGTTAGTGGAGCAGCTTTAGCTAAGCTTTTCCAGATGTGGGAGTTACGAGTTTTGGCTATGATGTCAAACTTAGGAGGAGAAGGGTTAGTAAATTACCAAGGAGAACTTGAGCCCCAAGTGAAGTGGGATTATGAACATAGCGCCAGTGAATATTAGTAAGAAGTGAGAGGTTCTTGCCAACTATTTTGAGTATTCCAAGACCTCCTTGGCGCTTAGGTGTAGTGAAACTATTGCAATTAACAAGAAGCTATTTATGTTTAGTGAGCGTAGTACCCAAAAAAAATTAAGTCGTATACGATTAATATTAGCAAGTATTATGTAGGGACTCTATTGGTAAGTCCCCCGGTATTTCTGGTATTATGTCTCTGAGGCACTCTATCGGTAAGTCCTTTGATATTTCTAGTATTATTTTACAGGCAGTACCTATTTTTTTACTGCACCACCTCCCAAACAGGAGATATCGATAACTGTTTCAATAAAAACAAAGAACACAACTAATAATAGCTATCAAAACTGATACAATCTGAGTGGCAACAAGGCCTTTTACAAGGAGTCAAGCGAGGGAACTTCAAGCTATACAAGCATTATTCATGAGGAGGGACATACTTGAATACACTCTAGAGCCTTCCCGGGGATTCCAAGTGCTCATAATAGTATGGGAGGATGGTTTGGAGAAGAGTGTTGAAGATGGTCATGCTTGCAATGTGTCTATTACTTGAAGAATTGCAATTTCAAGTTCCTTTGCCAAAAGAAGACACTCAAACAAGGCCCTTACTTCATTAAGAGTAGAAGTGTAATAATGTTGTTGTCTTCTTTAGAGCTTTAGTATAAATAGTACTCCCTCCGTTTCAATTTATGTGAACTCATTGACTGGGCACGATATTTAAGAAAGAGTGAAGACTTTTGAAATATGTGGTTCAAAATAAGTCTTGAATATTTGTGTAACTGTAAATCATTTCATAAAGTGAATTTATTTCCAAATTAGGAAAGAAGTCATTCATTTTGACACAGAATAAAAAGGAAATAGGTTCACATAAATTGAAACAGAGGGAGTAGTTTCTTTCATTTGGAAGACTTAGACTATTTTGACGACTACTACTACTACTACTATTATTATTATTATTATTATAAGACTTTTGAGAGTGAGAGCTTGTTTTGGTTATTGATTGTGAACCTTGTGAGAGGATAGGTCATTAGGGTAATTAAACCGTCTTGATTTTCCTAAGAATTTGGTTGCTTCTTGTTCTTAAATTTAGAGGCCGTAGTTTTCTATAACTTTGGTTGCTAAATCGAGTCTAAGTTGTGTCAAATTATCTATCTCTTTAATTTCTTGCATTCTATTATTGTTTTCATTTCCGTTCTTGCATCAATTGGTATGAGAGCTTAGTTTAGGTTTGTTCCATCAAATCTAGTCTTGGGTTTTGATTCTAAAATAAAAAAATAAAAAACGAAATTCAAAAAGAAAAAAAAACCGCGAACTTCTTGTTGATTTTGTTGAATCTAGCCAGTGTTAGATTAGAGTTCCTAGTGTTTCTAGAGTCTAAATCTTCAATTTCAAGTCATTTTAGTCACTTTTGAGTCATTCACAATTAATGTGGGTTTGAAGGTCTAAGAACTCAAGTGGGTCTTGTAGAAGAAGGGAAAATTAGAGATTGAAAGTTATTGGGCTTTGTTCTTCTAGTGAAGGAGGGTAGGAATCCAAAATTTGGAGGAAATTGGTGAAGGATTGAAGGGTCTACTATTTTTGAAATTTGAAGCTTGAAAAACTTGAAGAGCAAATTGATGGGTCTTATTGATTAGGTGAATTGAAGGTTAAGGGTTATTGGGTTTTGTTCTCTACAACAAGGAGACCCTAGATCTAGATTTTGGAGAGATTAGAAGGTGAATTAGGGTTGGTTGGATTTTTGAATGTTCTTGAAGTTCTTGAAGACATTCATATCTTCATCGGAAGAAGATGACCAAAAAGCTTGTTTGATCCAAAAAAATTTAGATCAAGTGTAGAAAGGTGTTTGTTAGGCCAAAAAGGGAAAATACTAGGTTGTGTGGGCCCAAGCCACATCACAAAATCTGAAAAATCCAACCCATATTTGAGTATTAAAAAAAAAGGGAAAAAGCCACGTCAAAGACTGATCGGATGAGATTCAGAGAGGGGTCTCGTGTGCCATCCCCATGCGACGCACAAGGAGAGCATGATCTGAGTTTTCCAAAAAAAATTTCTAAGTGTTTGTCACAGTTTGTCTACTTCCTAACTTCATTTCTTTGATTCTTCTAACTAATTAACAACTAGTAATTGATCCTTACTTGGTTGTTAACTAGTTCTTGAGTCTGTAATTCTTTTCATACCAATTTCTTCGTTCTTTTCTCTTTTTAATCTCGTTGAAACTTCTTGATTCAAGTCCGCTAGATTAGATTGAGTCGTCCGTCTTTCTTAGTCTAACAAGAATCTATTCCAACGAAGAGTAGCATTTGATTCCTTGTGACTAATCTATATTACAAGAACACAATCTTTGGCCGAAGCAATTTGTGAGGCAAGTAAAGGTGCACATACTTGAGCGATTGTGAATTGATTTTACTAATCTAACGTGTTTGCTTATTTTGTTGAGTGTCTTGAATAGGTACCATGGCTACGGAGGCTGAAACACAAGTTCCCACTGGGAACTCACACTAGTTGATGTAATGAAAGTCTTGCAAACCTTGAACGACAAGGCAGGGAGTATGGATGGTCGAATGAAAAACATGGGAAGTAGGGTGAAAGCAATTGAAGGAGGTACTAGAGAGGTATCCTATTCGCCCCGAGTGCAATACCAAGGAGGTACAAGTGGAGCTACTCGAAGCACTTCACTTACATTGTCACCCGGCACCTTTCATCATAACTATAACCCCACTCACCAAAACACTCCCCAAAACACTCCTCAAAACACAACTCTCACCCCACCAAACAACCTTCCCATAGGCCAACGGAACAACCCACCCCCACAAGATCAAACTCCACATGACCCACATCCAAACGACCCACCCCCAAATGATCCACACCCAAATGCACTAATGCCACCCCAAAAACGTCTAAACATCCAACAACCAAATAAGGATGAGATAGAAGAAGCTATACTTGAGCACGAACGTTATGGTGACCAAGGTTGGAGGCAACGAGTGTTGACACCTAATTTTGGCTCGACGTGCTTAAAACTAATGTTTCGGGTGGTCCTGATTCGTTGAAGAGCACAAAATAGCTTTTTACACATTTTTACATTTTTCGACAATTTATTGATGATTATCCTTATTTTAGGAATTTTATCAATTTATTGTCATTTTTAAGAATCATTATTTTCACACATGTATTTGCTGTAATACTACCATTTTGTGCAATTAATAATTGTTCTTATTTTATTTTAGAAAGTACCATTTTATATCTTATACGTTAATATTTATATTTTATACTTAAGTTATTATTTATACATGTATTAATTAACTATATTTTAGTACAGTCCGTCAGTGCAAAGAAAATCGAAGGAATTAATTTTAAAACGCAGAGCAAGAATTCGATCAAGTCAAGGTCTCTTCACCTTTTAAAAAGTTGACATTTGAGGTGATGAGTTGGGTTCTTGATCCATTGGTTAATGTATTTTTAAACATGGGTTAAAAAGGGTAAGGGGACAAGCGGGGGAGTTCTTTTATTTTTTTTTTGGATAAAAGAGGGTATTTATTTACATTATAAGAAAAAGAGAGGGGTTAGTTTCATTTTCAGCTTTTACACACCAACACATTTTTTAGATTTCAAAACCTTGATCTCCTCTCCTAAAACAGCCGCCACATCGCCGCCCTCCTCCTCTTTCCCCGTTTTTCTCCTTCACGCCGGAACCTTCACCACCACGAAACCAGCCCACAACACCCCCGCTTCGTCCTCCCCTCCCGTCGCCCGCGAGAGCTCCATCTCCAAGGAACCGGAGCAAAACAACAACTCCGGGCCAGCAACCACCACAAAACAGCCAACCACACCACCGCCCTTCATCTTCCTCACCACACCCCTCCGTCCGGCCACCCAACCACACACCACCACTACGACGCCACCAAACGCCCGCACTCCTCTCTCTCTCTCTCACCCCCCCCCCCCCCCCCCCCCCCCCCCCCCCCCTCCCTATCGTTATCACGTCACAACCCCTCTACGGAAAAGCCCAACCACCACCACCTCGCTCCGTTCACTGTCTCTGTTGAACTCCATCAACAACACCACCAACACAACCCACACACAACCAGTAACCGAAATAAAACACTAATGAGCAGCCCTTTTCCCCACTCTCTCTCGTCTTTACGCCACAAAAATGGTTGTCACCAACTTTGAAAACCCGCATCTGGCCGGAAAGTGCAAAACTCCGGCAAACTCCATCAATATTGGCCAAAAAACTCGTTGTCCGAGACCGTTGTTGCTTTGCTTATTTATTTTCTTCTTTGTTGCATTTGTTTGGATTACTATTTTGGATCTTTAGGATATTTCTTAACTGATTGGATTGATTTAGGAAGTTCTCCAGCCATTTGCTTGTTTTCGCCACTGTTACGACTGCTCGTTGACATATTTGAACTGTTTTGACTATTTTGCTCTTAGCAGCATTTTTATTAAATTGATAACAAATAAAGATACCATGCTCTATTTAGGATTGTTGTACATTATTTTTTTTGTCACAATAAATATTGGTTTGTGCCCGGAAAATACTTTCGAAGCCCAACGGTACTATCGTTGACGGAAGACATTATTACCTTCATGGCCGATGAAGAAATTTCCGTCGATTTCCAAGGCCTCCCATATACAAAAGACGGGTTTTTTATTTTAAGTTTATTCATTATTTCTTTAATTCATTCGATAGTCATTTATTCTCTTACTAACACTTTTACTAAGTGTTTATATTGTGTCGAAGATACATCCCGAAGACGACACTCGGAAGGAACTCGAAGACTTCATCGAATCACTGTTTGTATTTACTTTTCGCATTTTTTTTTATAAATGTACAAAACATAAACTCATAGTATAGTGAAAACTTTATTTTTGGAATGACGGGTTGATATATTTATTTACTTGTCGCCTTGTTTGTTAAACTTAAAATTGTCATTCGCTTTAGGTAAGACTTAGGCCGTCAATACTTTCATAACTAGATTAAATTGACTTGTACGAATACTTTGTTAAATAAATTCACACTTTTGACGTTTAGGCAAAATACTAGTTCATCCTTTATTTTATATTCTTTATACACCTAATACAACTTACATTTTATATTGTTTCGTGTACACTAATACATATTTTAATTAAGTTAAATCCACATTTTAACGCTAGGCAAATATTAAGTCGTCCATTTATAAATCTTTTATTCTTTAGAGGCATTATACATTTTCACCCATTTTTTATCCACAATCCCTTATACTTATTTTTTACCAATACTTTTTACAATTATTTTGTTTCTTTATTCTTTTGATAGGATATTCATTAAACAAACACTCTTTTTAACAAAACGGTAGAAACAAGTCAAATAAACTTCACTTTTTTGAATAATTTTGTTATATAAAATCTTTACACCAATGAATATTCGTAAATTATTTTTACATTATTTATGCACTAATATACCTAGTTATATAATTTTTTATACATTTTAGGTTTGACGTACACTCTTTTACACTTGAAATATGTTCTTTATATGTTTAATATACATAGACGCACATTCTTTATATCCTTGATATATTTATTTTTACATAGTCTTACAATTTTTTTTATATATTCTTAATATAGTTATACATTCTTTACACTAACATATATATACACTCTTTGTACTAACATATATACTTTTATACTTACGAGGTACATTCGCTTTATACTCTTTTATATATTCTTTTTTTTTTTTACTATACATTCTTTATGAATACTTGATACTTGATATAAATACATTTTTATACACTGTATATACTTAGTATATTATCACCTAGTGTAACTTTTCATGAAGTCATAACATTTTGAAAACAGGTAATAATAATGATAAACAGATAGATAATCCTTCTAATGTTCAACATTAAACTAAGTCTAAGACCTGCCTTTCTATGTGCCTCGAGGGATGCTTAATACCTTCCCCTGTGGTAAATAAAACCCTTATCTAGAATCTCATAGGTTTCGTGGACTAAAATGGAGTAGACACACAAATACATATAGGTTTCCCGATTTTTCTAAAAAAATAAGGCTACACTTCTAACCCTTTTAAAACCAGTTAGAAGAACCGGGAAGTTACAAACTATCTTGGACCCGTTCAAAATAGGGCGTAACAACGAGGGCAAGCACAACGAGGTTATTGAGGAAGGGGTGGAAGGCATGGTCCTAACCCTCATATGGGTAAGCAAGGAAGGTACCAAGATCGTGAAGGGTACCAAGGTTGTGACCATTGAGGTTATGATGATGATGGATATTTGAATGGTAACTATGGTTATAGAGGAGGGCGAGACACGAGTCTCAATTCCATTAAAGTTACTCTCCCGACCTTTAAAAGAGGAAGTGATCCCGATACGTTTCTTGATTGGGTGATGCATTATGATATAATCTTCTTGACCAATGACATGTTCGAGGTGAAGAAGGCGTCTTACACCATTGCTCAATTCGAAAGGTACGCCTCTACATGGTGGGAAACTCAAGTGAAAGCAAGAAGAATAGTTGGACTTCCTCCCACACCTACTTGGGATGAGTTGAAGGACGCCATGCGGCGTAAGTATGTCACTGAACGCTACAAGTAAGAACAATTCAAGAAGGTATATACTTTAAGGCAAAACAAAAAGAGTGTGGAAGAATACTATGATGAGTTCTAAATTGTAAAGATGAGAATCGACTTTGAAGAGGATGGTTTGAATGCTATGACTCAGTTCCGAGCCGGGTTAAATGGCAAGCATCGTTTCCCAAATGAGACTCCACAACTATAGGAGCATTGAAGAAACCCTTCAAGCGGCTATTGAGATAGAGGAGGGTCTCAAGGAAGACAAAATCAATAAGTCAAGGGTCTATGTAAGTTCATGGAACAATAACAAAGAACGAGGAGCTTCCTCCTCAAATTGGTAAAAGAATAAGGGCTCCATGCAAGAAACCAAGAAGCGTTTTGTAAAGAACGCTCAAGTTGAGAAGCAAGTTGACAAGCAACCTCCAAAGTTTGTTCCAAAAGAAGGAGGTATGAAAACTCCTATCCAATGTTTTAAATGTCATGGCTTCAGTCATAGAGCAAGTGAATGCCCTAATCGTAGAGCCTTTATTTTGAGAGACACTTGTAGTGAGGATGAGGAAGAATGTGAGGAAGATTTGTGGCCAATGCATTGAGTGTTGTGGTGCCAAGTCTAGACTCCTTCCCTATGGTTTGTATACCCCTCTCCCACTGCTCAACAACCTTGGGTTGATATTTTGATGGATTTTGTGTTGGGTTTGCCTAGAACCATAAGGGGTAAAGATAATATCTTTCTTGTTGTTGATTGATTTTCTAAAATGGCTCATTTCATTGCTTGTCATAAAGTTTTGATGCTCCTCATGTTGCATATTTGTTTGTTAAGCATGTGGTAAAGTTGCATGGTATTCCTAAAACCACAGTGAGCGATGGGGATCCCAAATTCCTTAGCCACTTTTGGAAAGAATTGTAAGGACGACTTGGTACTAAATTGTTATTTTCTACCTCTTATCACCCACAAACCGATGGCCAAACCGAAGTTGTCAATCAGACTCGGGGTTCTATGCTTAGGGCCATGGTTAACGGGAAACTAGCATCTTGGGAAGATCAATTGCCTTTGGTTAAATTTGCTTACAATAGTCGTAGCACTATTGGCATGTCACCTTTTGAAGTGGTTTATGGTTTTAACCCCCTAACCCCTTTAGATCTAACCCCTTTGTCTCAAGAGGTTGTGTTGAGTTTAGATAGAAACAAACGAGCCGAGGCCATGAAGAAGTTTCATGAGAAGGTGAGGCTTCACCTTGACAAGAAGAACCAAGAAACGACCAAGAGAGCAAACAAGGGCCGAAAAGAGTTGTGCTTGAAACAGGTGATTGGGTTTGGGTACATTTCCGGAAAGAGAGGTTTCCCAAAAAAAGAAAGACCAAGTTGATACCTAAAGGAGATGGGCCATTTGAAGTACTTGAACGACTCAATGATAATGCATAAAAAATTGATCTTTCACCAGAATACCAAGTTCATGACACCTTCAATGTATATGATCTCTCTCCTATGGTTGTGCAAGATGATGACCCCTTAAATTTGAAGACAAATTCTCTTCAAGAAGGGGAGAATGATACAATCCGAGTGGCATCAAGGCCTTTTACAAGGAGCCAAGCGAGGGAACTTCAAGCTATACAAGCATTGTTCATGACGAGGGACATACTTGAATACATTCTAGAGCCTTCTCGGGGATTCTAAGTGTTCATGATAGCATGGGAGGATGGTTTGGAGAAGAGTGTTGAAGATGGTCATGCTTGCAATGTGGCTATTACTTGAAGAATTGTAATTTCAAGTTCCTTTGTCAAAAGAAGACACCCAAACAAGGCCCTTACTTCATTAAGGGTAGAAGTGTAATAATGTAACTGTCTTCTTTAGAGCTTTAGTATAAATAGTAGTTTCTTTCATTTGGAAGACTTAGACTATTATTATTATTATTATTATTATTATTGTTATTATTATTATTATTGTTATTATTATTATTGTTATTCTTATTCTTATTGTTATTGTTCTTGTTATTATTATTGTTATTATTATTATTATTATTATTATTATTATTATTATTATTATTATTATTTGGATATTGTAAGACTCTTGAGAGTGAGAGCTTGTTTTGGTTATTGATTGTGACCCTTGTGAGAGGATAGGTCATTAGGGTAATTAAACTCTCTTGGTTTTCCTAAGAATTTGATTGCTGCTTGTTCTTAAATTTAGAAGTCTTAGTTTTCTATAACTTTGGTTGCTAAATTGAGTCTAAGTTGTGTCAAATTATCTATCTCTTTAATTTCTTGCATTCTATTGTTGTTTTCCATAAAAAACAATGATAAAAATATACGAAACAATTCAAACATTAAAATTAAGCCATCAAACATCATAGTATCCAACCAACTTCAACATTATGCAAACAAATATCAAAAGAATCCCACTAGACTTCAAAACACTCTAAAATAACTTAATCCGCAACTAAAATAACAATTGACACCTAATGTTTCATTCCATCATCCTCATCCTCCCAATCCTCTCCATCATCACGATCAACGATCGCGGAGAAGAACGCGGAAACTTGATTAGGGTATTTACTTGAGCCTTGAGTTCTTTGACGTCTGACTCGAGCGTCATTCTACATCATTTCTCTCCATCCTTTTATTTGTTCCTCCTCGTAATTCCTAATAAGCTACTGAAACTCCCATTGCATCTCTTCAAGCTTCTCATTTGGAACGATGGCAAAAACCCCTATACCTTGCAATCCACACTAGAGGCGGTGAAAATTCTACTCGGAGCAAAGGTAGTACGCCCTTAACTTATACACGCCGCTAACAATGTCCAACCAAAAGAGAGAGTTTCTTCCTCCAATTGCATGATTGGATTGCCTTGATCATCAGTCGATTGACTCCTCATGAGCTCCTTCATCACTTGATTATACCGATTCGACTGATGACTTTTCATGAGCTCCTCCATCACTTGATTATACCGACTCTACATTAAAAGTAGAATTTAGTATACAAACAAACAGTATAAAATAAATTTTAAGTAACTTTTGAGCTTATATAGGTATCTTCCACCCGTGACTCGACCCAAACTTCTTTTCCGTCTTTGATTTTTTTATGAGTCTTCTTCCATATCTCATCACGCGTGACTGGTCTACCAAGAAAAGCTTTCTGCAAATGAAATAAATAGAGTTAATTTATTTTAAGTTATTACCTGCATTTGATACTATCTAAATGTTTAAATGATTACCAATTTTCTCCTAGCAGTCTCATGGACAAGGAACACATGTGTGCAATGAATCGGCCTTTTTAGACTTTTGAGTTGCCTTTATCTGGACACCCTTCCTTTGAAACTCCAAAGATAGCCCAATATCGATTAAATTGCTTCCTGTAATCTGCCCCTGGCTAGTCAGGCTTTAGACCCTGTTTCGAGCATCATATCAGAAAACATGTCTGACAACGGAGCGTGTGCCTTCTTCGTAAAATTGCTTTTAATAACGTGATCCTCAGCAACACTCTCTTGGTAAGTCCCTCGGTAAAATGAGTTGTCAGATTTAACTAATATTTCATTAATTTATTACCAAATGACATATTCGCTTGGTAATTTATTTATTTTTTAAAAAAGGCGGGAGGAAGGTACCGAGTATAGGCAATATAAATTCTAAAATATTTCTCTAACTTATTAATTATTAATTGAAATTTACTATTCACAATTAAAACTATAATTGATAATTTCCTATGAACAAATAGAAATCAAACTAATAATTAATCGAGAATCTACCACATAATGGTATAAGCTGAACTAATGATCAATCATTTAACATTTTTACTTAACGATACCACTAATACAATTCACTTAGTGTAATATAAATTTAAGTTAGTTAATCAATAATATTTAAAAGAATGCCACAAATACAATTCACTTAGTGTAATTATCAATTTAAGTTTGTTAATAATATTTCGTAAGAATGCCCACTAATACACTTCACTTAGTGTAATTATCAATTTAAGTTAGTTAATAATATTTCGTAAGAATGCCCACTAATACACTTCACTTATGTAATTATCAATTTATAAGTTAATCAAATAGTAACATTTTGTTAAGGATATCACGAATATACGTCAACACTAATACACTTCTACTTAGTATAATTATCAAAATATGAGCTAATCAATCAGTAACATTACTTAACAATATCACTAATACACTTCTATTTAGTATAATTATCAATTTATAAGTTAGTCATTCAATAATATCTCTTAAAAATGGCACTAATACACTTCACTTAAAGTGAGGGAAAATTCATAAAAACACTCCTAGACTTGTCCCGAATTATCAGTAACCTACTTATACTTTGCAGGGGTCTTATGACCCGACTGAACAAATTTAAATAGAATTATTAACTCCCTAAGTGTTGAGGTGGCAAAGAGCGTGTATTTCTCCCTCTTTGATAGAGTGAGAAGCACAAAATAATGTTAAAGGTTTATTTTTAATATTGTTTGTTTTTCCATTTCTAACGCTTTTGTTTTCCTTTTCATTTTCGCTTTCATTGATACAAATGAAAATCGAGTCAAACTACTCAATATTCAGAATTAAAGAAGCATATTTCTGCATTCCTTAAATTAAATACTCTTATGGAACTTAGAAATTGACAAACGATAGGATGGTTGATTAATATAGTAAAACCTTAATTGCGAAAGATCAATCTCCATAAATGTAATGAAATATTAGGATACTTAACTCTGATTGCTAGAGATTGTCCGAGCTTAAACCCAATAAAGTTTACACCATGAGTAGAAGTTCAATTGAAGAAATCAAAACAAGGAAGATTTTTATGTAAAGAGCAAACTCCATTTGCAGATGCATTCAATAGAACCAAAAAAAAAAAAAAAAAAAAAAAAAAAGACCAACTCTTTCTACACAAGGGTTTAATTTCCTATTAACTGTTTTCTCTGTTATGATGCGACAGAGATGGTGGCAAAGGACAGTGGATCTGTCGATTTAATGAGGTTTTCCATTGCTAAGAACGTAAAGAAGATGGAGGAATCGCAACGATTTTTTTTTAATATATATATATATATATACAAAGAAGAAGATGGTATGTCGTTAATGGTGGATGTTTAGTGATTGATCTTTGGGGTTTTCTGGCAGTGTCTCACATTCCATACTCACAAAGATCTCAACTCTCTCTCTCTCTCTCTCTCTCTTTCTCTAGTTTTAGTGAGGAGAGGGGATTGAAATAATGGTTGGATATGCTGGTGTATTGGTATCGAATCCTGTAGAATCAGTTCACACTTCAGACTTAAAATGTCAGGTATGTTTTCTCTAACAAATCACTTTCGTTATTAGTGGATCCATTATTCAAAATCACTTCCAAGGATTACTGTTTATTTTAATGCAATGCTTAGATTTTGTAGTAATGATAGGGCGGAAGAGTCATAAGGGAAAAAAAGAAAAAGAAAATGAAAGAGAATAGGAGAAAAAAAATCAAGAAAAGAATGAGATATTTTTATTTTATTTTATTAAATAAACACGTGGAAGCGTGTGTATATTGTATATCACAACTTAACGCATATCTGGGTGTGGCGTTTTAAGAATGTAGTAATTCCAGTTTAAAGTTGTTTGGGGTTGGGCGTGGGGTGGTGTGGGGTCAAAGGACCCCATAAAGCATAAATGTGTTATTGATGATTTGGGACAAGTACAGGGGTGTTTTTATGCATTTTCCCTTAAAGTAACCATCAATTTTTAAGCTATTCAATCACTAATATTTTGTTAAGGATATTACGAATACACTTTTACTTAATGTAATTGTTGACGTATAAGCTAACGAATCAATAATATTTCTTAAAGATACCATTGATGCACTTCTTAGTGTAATTATCAATTTATCAGCTAACCAATCAATAATATTTCTTAAAGATACCACTAATGCATTTCTTAGTGTAATTATCAATTTATAAGCTAATCAATCAATAATATTACCTAAGAATACAACAAATACACTATACCACTAGTGCACTTCTTAATTAGTGTAATTATCAATTTATAAGCTAATCAACCAGTAATATTACTTAAGAATACTACCAATACACGTCTACTTATGGTAATTATCATGTATAGACTAATCAATCACTAACATTTACTTAACCATACCATTAATACTCCTCTGCTTTAACTATTATCCATTTATAAGCTAATCAATTTTTAACTTTTATTAAGGATGCCACTAGAAACATTTCTATTTGCTCTAACTATCACTTTATAAGCTAATCACTTATAACATTCTCCTTTTTTCTTTTTCTTTTTAGATAACTAAGCATTTCATTTCATTAATTACCAAGTGAAACGTAACATTGCAAAGCCATAGCTTAGCATACTAGCCAGCTATCTAAAAGACAAAGACTAATAACTAATAAAACATAAGTCTGCAGGATTAGATTAGTGTAGCTCCAACACAACAAATATAAGCTATATCTTTTGCCAATGCTTCCCCACTTCGAACTTGCTCATTGAATACCCTCTGGTTCCTTTCCATCCAAGCTGCATGAACTAATACACATACAATCACTTATAACATTGTTTAGAGTGCTCCACTAATACACTTTTACTTGGTACAACAAATAAGTAGTAGTGTTTCTTATTTTATTTTTTAGCATAAGTCTAGAAATTAAAGGTAATGCAATTTAAAAGTCCAAAAAGAAAGAAAAAATCTTTAAATAATTCCCGAGTGGCCAACCGATTGACAACATTGCTATCTTTTTTAAAAAATATAGAATAATTCCCGAGAGGCCAAGTAGTGGAAAAGCAGTGAAGCTCCAAGTAAAGGAACTACCGTCTTCTCTAGCATCATAGCATGTGACTGTCGAGGGAAACAAGCAGAAGCTGAGGTTTATAGGATGCCCTAGCTGGGACTGTCTACTATATCTGGAAAGAAATCAAAGAATCTTTCAAGGAAAGTCTAGAGAGAACACAATACTTGTAAGGCAAATTGTTCAGGAATTGTATCTCAGGGGCAGAATGAGACCACGACTGGCCATGCTGTTGCATTCTCTAATTTTTGATCCATAATAACAGTTGGCTTTATACATGTGTGTTAGTGATGTTCTGAAGCTTGTGTTGTTAGGCTAGGTTGGATTAATATGTATTACTCCAGTTGGTTACAGAACTAGGAGCTGTCCATATTCTGTTTTTTACTTGGTAATAAAAATAAAATCACTTATTTACCCAAAAAAATCATACCATGCGACTGATAGCTTGTTTTACCGAGCCTTAAAATATTACTGAGTACTATTTATTTTTTTAAAGCACTTTTAGAAAATAAAAAATTTACTAATCAATTCAAAATACGATCACTAATATTTAGAATTTAGAACATTTAAAAAGTACTTTTAAATAATAACAATTTAACTAATCAATTCATAATATTTTTACTAATATTTAGAACAATAATTTGTACTTGGTCAAGATTTCAAAAATACTTCTAAGGAAAAACTACCTTTCAACTTTTAAAATTATAGTTTTTGCGACTTTTTAAAAACACTTCTTTTCCCAAGAAACTTGACAACATACTTAAATTCTCTAAACTTAGCATTCTTTTTATTTTAAAAAATTACTTTTAAAAAGCTTAACCAAACAAGCAAAAACTCTCATATCTAAAAAAAATTGAACTGAACAATGTCGTAAATATTTTTAGGTACTTTCCTAATCGTCATAATTTCCACCATCCGCTGAGTTATAAAGTGAAGAACTAGAAATTTCAGTCCCCAACTACTATGTCACTCTTTGATTCAGTGAAGTTAATACCTCCACAAAAAATAATATGACAAGGGAAGTGATATCACTCTCCAAACTCGCGTGGAAAGGAAAAAAGGAGAGAAAAAAACTAAAAAGTGACCAGATTTTTTTTTTTTTTAACATTTTCTTTTCTTTCTCTCTCCACCTTTTCTTCTTCTATCAACAACAATGGCTACTTTTCTTCTTCCTCAACAATAATGGAGCTCCAAAACCAAAAAAAGTAAACAAAAATCAAACTAAATCACTCAACAATTACGACAATTTTCGCCAAAATCAATCCCAGATAGAAAGAGATTTTGCTCCAAAAACAAAAAATGAAACTGGATTTAAAAAATTTGCTCCAAAAAATGAGCTTAGTATTCTCCGGTTCCTTAACGAAATTCTTTAACTTTATAACTACCTCAACTGATCCATTAGACGGCTTTCCAGAAACATATAAACTAACACAACTTTTCAATTCACCTTTAACAACTACTTTACTTTCAACTTCAAAACTTAAACAACTATCAATATGAGTTGCCACTTCTTCTTTATAAACAAAACCACTACCACAAACAGGGCATTCATATACATTAAGCAAATACCCATTTCAGTCCCTTTCAGCAGAAGCGATTAATTCCCCATATGGATCAAACTCATCCTTTCTTTCACTTTAATTATCACATACCTCAAGTTTAATCAGAATTACTTGGTTTTTGAGGCAAAGTTTGTGTCTCCGAAGGTTAAAATTGCCAATTTTTTATGAAAAAATATTGACGCCAATTTTTGATGAAAAAATATTGACATGATTTTGGGGTCTTGAAGATGGATCACTCTCTCTCACGTAGGGGCAAGGGCTGCAAGGGTTAAGGGCTATGGGCCCCCCTGTATGTTTTTTATTCAATTAATTTTTAGTTAAATTTTGACAAATTTATTTAAAAAATAATAATTAAATGACATGAATCAATTAAAGAGCGAGTGATGTAACAACACACAGGTCTAAGTAAAGTAAGGTTGATTTTAATTTACCCATAAGTTATTTAAGGAGGTATATAATTATAGGTAAATTTAATTGCTAAAGTGAGCTATGCGGTCAAATTTACAGGCAAAATGATGTATTTTCTCTATTTATTACATGACACATATGTAGTACAAATTGTAAATTTCATAAAACCGACGCAGTTCATTTATATCCCAATGTTGCAGTTCATCCAACCCACTTAGCAATTCCATCCTGCTCAACCTCGACCTTAATTCCATTTGAAATACTGCAACTACATTCTCAGCCATCTGTAAAGACCTTGAATTAGGTAAACTCATATGGTTTGGTTGAAAATGAAGTAGCTAGTTAAGCTGAATATCACGGTTCGGGATCCTCTTCCAAGGATAACATCCTCCAGTACTTTTCAATAGGGATCTAGATTACAGCCAACTGTCCACCAAATTATTTAAAGGTTGAGATCATTCCTCCAACGTTGCAGTTAAAAATAACTTCAATTGACCCTTGGAGGAATACTTTCTCATGGAAACTTTTTACAAATTATCTTTTCTAAAAGTTTTTGCCATCATGCTCTCGAATTGTCCACAACTGGGTAATTCAAGAAAAGGGAAAGCACTTCATTGTTCGAATCCTGGCTGCCACTTGAGTAGGCAATTCGAGAGATGCACTCATTGCCTCTGTGAAAGCCTCGAACCATATCCAACACCTCCACTTCACCGAAGCTTGGTTATGAACTTTAAACCAACCCAGCATGGCAATATTATTGAGATCAAAACAACCAGGACGAAACCGTTCAAAATATTGGCATTGTATGTTCATAATGTCGCAACTAGACCTACAACGCTGCAGAAACAATTACCAATTCCACTTCCCAGTTTTATACAGCACTATACTCTATTTATCCTTTAATTCAATTGTGTATTAATTACTAATTTAGAGGTGGGATGGAACTATCGTGCATGCCCGATGTGTAAAGATACAAATCCTTAACCTGTCTAAAGAAGAATTTTGCAGCATTACACTGATTTCCAGGCATGATGAGCAAAGAATCCTGCCGGTTACGCATACCAACAGCACTAAGCAGCAGCTAGCTTCCCTACCACAGCAGAGAACTCGAGGTACAAACAGAAGTCCATTGGATAGCCTCCGGTGGTCCTTACTCGTTTGCCTTTAGGAACCTCACAATAAACAATAGCAAAGCAGAAAATGTAGAAGTAAGCAGTAATTAAACACATCTTTTTGCTCCCAGAGACTTCCATTTACCGATCAGCTATACGTAGTCAAATAGATGGTAACTGACATGTCATACTCAAACATTGGCAACATCAGGACTAACCGAGCGAAAACAGATCAAAGAGCCAGATTAACACAAACCAGTGTTACCATCTACTTGATTAGCTCCCACTAATTCTAGACAAAAACAATGGACAAAGAGGAAATATTTCGTATTAAGTAAAATGAAAATGCTTGTTCAACTATCAAAAGAAGAAAGAAAGATCAGGCTGACACCTAACACTAATGAGCGTCAGCCGAGGGTAAGACCACCAAATCAAAATAAGGACAACCATCTTTACTCACAAACCAATTTTGAGTAGATCTCAATTCATGAAAAGAAGGATGAAGACGAAAGAAACCCATGCTGGTTCAGCAAAAACAACTAACAATTGACCCCCAAAAAAGATACAAGTTCAAAGTCAACCTAAAGAATGCAAATGATTCTTTAAAACTAACAAGTGCTCTATCTTTATCAAAAAACGAAAAAAAAAAAAAAAAAAACTAACAAGTGCTCTAGATGAGCACTTCCTGTACACCTAATATAACTTGTCCCCATTGAAAGGATGAGTCAAGAGACCTTCTGAATTCGGAAGTCATCCCTGCTACCAGTACACACTACTAAGACAACCAACTTAAAGAAGTTAGTCTAAAGCAGAAGGTTTAAAAAGGAAAAAGAAACAAAACCCAAACAGCAGTAAACCTATATCACCTAGGGGTGGGCGTTTGGTTTTCTCAAATTTCGGTTCGGTTTTTTAATTTTGGTTTTTTGAAAGTGGACACCGAACACCGCACCAAACTAATTCGGTTCGGTTCGGTTTCGGTTTTTCTAGCTTAAGCACCAACAAGACACTACATAAAAAAATATACATCTGTTCATTGATTTTAGCGTGCATGAAGTTCATGCCACATATCAGTGTTAAATTATGAGTTTACAAGATGAGAAATAGTAACTTTGCTTTAATAAGATGCCCCTGAATTGCACAATAGTTTCTATTCCATATAGCTATGGCATGGAAATTTAAGGCATCAGTTTCATAAACTTCTTGAAAATCATTTTACAAAAAGAAGTTGCAGACAACCAAGATTAAAATGAAATTTCTGGAACATCACGCTTACAATTCTGTTAGTAATGTTTGATGATAATGAATACTTATGAAACATGAAATATTTGTATAACAGGCAGCAATAGTCTTACAAAGTTAGGTGGGGCGTTCGGTTCTTCGGTTTTTCGGTTCGGTTTTTTTAATTTCGGTTTTTTGAAAGTAGACACTGAACACCGCACCAAACTAATTCGGTTCAGTTCGGTTTAAAATTCGGTTCGGTTTGATTCGGTTCGGTCTGTTTTTTCGGTTTTCGGTATTTATGCCCACCCTTAATATCACCAATACCAGATGTCAAAATCAAGTATGTAAAACTAATTTTTAACACAAATACTAAGCTTCCACACCACATCCAACCTCACCATACATGGTTAGCCGTTCAGCTGCTCAACCCCAACAAAGCCTAGACAAGAATATGATCCACCCATACCAGAAGGCTTGAATGGTCCAACTATCTTAGTGAAGACATTTATCGCACAAAGCAACAACAACTGCACCTCAATCCCAAGTAAGCGGGTAATGAAAGCCAAAACCTCAAATGACAAACTACCAATCACCATGACAAAAAGTTCGTGCTTCAAATAACTTAAGGAAGTTAGGTCAAGAACAAAACTGAGAAACAAATCAAGATGTCAACTGTACCATGCTAAAATGAGCATCCCACCTCTAGGATCAATCTAGACCTTCATCAGACACAGTTCAAAACTCAAGGTAAAAAAGACAAAGCAGGACCAGGGAAAGGAAGGAAAACCTGATAATATCTTATCAACATAGGTCATTTCATCATTAGATAACAAATACAACAGGCCATTTCATCAAAGAGATTACTTGGGCACATGTGCTCCTTTTTCGCCACTGAGAACAGCTAGATTAGATAAATAACTACTTTTACCTGTAAAAGAAATTTTAAAGGGGATCAGTCAAAGGATAGGGTAACATAAGCTTCGGAGTGACACTGCCTACATGAGAGACTTTTTATTGGCATAATACATAAACATGCCCTCAAACTTGGCCTTAGCTGGCAAGTATGCCCTCCAACTTTGGGTGTGCACAGGAAGGCACCTCATGACATGTCACTTATGTGGCACATTAAATTTTAGGTGTCTAGATGATCATTTTGTAAGTTGGAGTGTTCAACTGACAAAGTAGAGACAAGTTGAGGTGCCTACTTGTGCACACCCAAAGTTGGAGGGCATACTTGCCAGCTGAGGCCAAGTTTGAGGGTCTATTTATGTATTATGCCCTTTCTATTAGAAGCTTTTAAGAGAATTGCAAGTGAGGGCTAAACAATTTTAAGTGTAACAAGCAATCTTTTGAATTGACGAGCATTAACATTCTCCCGTATAGCAGAATTGCAGTTTTCACCTGATTAAAATATTAAGACCAACTGATTCCAATGGACATGAAATCCAGATTATACAAATATCTGTCTCCAGAACTCCAGACATTTGATGGATCAGTAAAGAGACAGCCAAAACTATGACAAGCAGGAATATTAAGGCATTAATGAACATAATTCCTAAGATAAGAACACACACAAGCAGCCATGACTTAGGGATCGTTTGGTCCACGGTATTAGCTATGCACTAATTGTGGGATTAATTTTGTACCATGTTTGGTAGAAGGTGGATAAATTTATACCTTGTACCAAACAAAGTATAAAGTGCATCCCAAATTCTGGGGACAACATACCATCCCCAATTCTTTCCCCAGAAAATATTAAACAAAGCAATAGAAACAAATCTCATCTCAACAAATGATTGGACGAAAGCAAAAGTCTGAAAAGCGAAAAGTAGAAAAGCCATCTCTAAGGGAGATGTAGCTCGAAATGTCTGCAACTACGCATTCACAAGAATAAAAGAAGAGATGATCATAAGGAATCACAAATATATTCCTCCTCACAAGGATCACTCGTCTTCTGCTATTTACAATGTGATTAGCCACTCTGCTGGCCAATGCTTTCCTTTTTCACTAGGACTTCCTAGGCACAAATCACAATTTAAGACAACAGTGTCCAAATTCTAAGTGATTACTACCTTCTTGCCACATCACTGCTCTTCATTGGAAGAGCATTAAAATAGTAATGTACCTGATCACCCCAATAAAAAGTTCCTACTCAAGTTGGAAATGCTCCTAATTTTCTGCTGCCCACCACACTTAAATGCTACTCATACTCCAATTAAAAAAATACTCATCCTCATTTCTCCCCGATGGGCTTCAGCTGATTCCCATTGCACACCAGACTTTGTTGATATACATCATAGAAATTCCAAAATAAAGTTTAGATCAAGATATCCTACAGGTTAAGTGATTTCAGACATAAATCAGTCCAGCACACGGTACCACATTCCAATACAAGCATCTTTTCCTGTCACAAGACATCTCGAAAATGTATCAGAATGAATAATAAAGTTAATCCAGACACATGTGATTGTAGTATCACACTATCAAATTCACATACCCTTGGGACCTTCAAAATTTGAAGACACATCACCTTTTGCGAGGAATAGCAGAGGCAAGCATCAGGCTGCTTTCTGAACTCTCGATAGTTAAATGACCACAGAACAGTAAAAGGGCTAACCAAGTTAGGAGAGAAAAGCAAAGGAGATTAGTGGTGAAGAGGGAAAAGTGGAGAGAAATACACAAACTGTCAGTGATTAGTCATCAAGAAATTCCAACAAATCATTAAAACAAAATTTGAGAAACAAAGCTGGAACGCAACCCCCAGAAACGAATCCTACAAAAAGCATAATTAATATCCATAATTCACTGATTTAATGCTCCAACACAAGCTGAAGGAACTGAACATCTCATCTCTCTGCATAACAGTACATCAAGGTTAAAGATGTGAGTCTGAAACTTCCAACAAGTAAGTCATGGCAAGAGGAAAGAAATCAGGTGAGGTGCTCCAACACATCAGCCTGCCAACATATTACAACATTAACAAAGGAGAATCGTTAAGAATGAAAATTATCAAGCAACAAATAAATTATTAAATGCTCACTGCTTCAGAAGAAATAGTGGCATTTCCTTAACAAAGAATCAAACAGAAAGGAGAAAAAGAAAAAAAGATGAACTAAACAGCAACCAAGTACTTGTGGGAAGGGCACAAGCTTTTTTTTTTTTTAGGTGAAGTTGTGGGAAGTGCACAAGCTTTGAATATAAGAATCAAACCGAAAGGGAAAAAAAAAAAAAAAAAAAAAAAAGATGAACTAAAAAGCAAACCAAGTACTTTTGGGAAGGGCACGAGCTTTTTTTTAAGTGAAGTTGTGGGAAGTGCAAAAGCTTTGAATATAGATACTTGCAATCAAGCAGAATCTCATTAAATTCTAGAATTCATAAACATATAAATCAATATACATATAAAAAGAATTAGCCTTCTGTTATGAAATTTTAATGAATTTGAAAGAAATTGTATTGAGAAGTAATCTATATGGAACTTCTGAGGCGTATATTTGTGTCAAAGGTCCTGGGATTTGGTCAGGGAGATGCAAAAATAGTACTTCAAGATCCATTACGTGTCCAAGGACTAGGTGTCCCGGGGCTAATAATCTAGGAAGAAAGGGGGGGGGGGGGGACAGATCAACCAAAGGTTTCTTTCTCCATACTTTCTTGAAAAGGTTTTCACTTTTGATCTCAAAGCTTAGATTTGAGTGTTCTTCACATAAAACACACTCATCACCATTTTCTTGTAAAAGATGGAAAACTCATCATAAGAAAGTATGAAACAACCCTTAACTGTAGAGCATACGCTTGAGGATGAGGAGGTATACATGTGTAAAGGCCTGAAAAGTGAACACCAAACAGCATAGAGCAGACCAAATAGCAAATTTGGAAACAGACAAAGTAAAAGAATTTTCCAACCTATTAATAGTGCAGGGCGATACAGCAATTGCATTATTACTTCATTTCTGACATGAACTTCTCATATTCTGAGTCCGCACCATAAGCAGGCTTCTCCGCGGATGATGGAGGTGCAGATGCTGGTGGATTTGGAGCCCAGGGAACATTGCTCATACCCTGTGAATAGTCCCCATTGGACTGGGATGCAAATGGAGGAGGTGGTGGTGGTGCGACACCATAATAAGATGAATAGCTGTATGAAGATGTTGGGTATGTAGGTTGAGCATTAGGTGGCATTGCAGTGACAGAACTACCATACACATAAGTAGGAACCGAATGAACAGGTGCACTGCTCTGAGATTGCACTCCAGGAGGATAGCTTTGCTGTGTCTCGCCAGAAGATGTATAAGTTCGTTGGTTGTCACCGGCGGAAACAGTCTGAGAAGGGGCACCAGAAGACGCAGCTGGAATCGGAGGAGGATACTGCACACCATATGGAGGATACATGGCTGAGCCAGGAGGAGGAGGAGGTGGGTAGTGGGCATATGGTGGAGGCACAGGTGGTCCCCATGGAACTGGAGCACCAGGGGGAGCATTGCCAATGGGACCACCAGCTGCATACTGCTGGGACGGGTATGCGCCCATGCCCTGATTAGGAACTGGATATGAAGGCATTGCCGGAGCAGGAGGGCCTGGAGGCACAGTAGGCTGAGGCGGCTTACCTGCAACTCTCACAGCAATGGTTCTCCCATCAAGACGGTGGCCATTCATGCTAGTTATAGCACTATTAGCTTGTTGGGCATCCGCATACTTAACAAATCCGTAACCTTTACTCAGACCACTTAGACGATCCTTTATAACTTTAGCCATCACAATGGTACCAAATGGAGAGAATAAATTGATCAAACCATCATCTTCAAGAGTAGGTGGCAAGTAACCTATGTACAAGTTTGCCTCATCAAACTCCTTTGGCTTGAGTACACTTGACCCTAAGCCAGGATGTGAACTAGCACCAACACCATCAGCATTATTATTGCTTGCCCAAGGAGGATTGCTGCCTGAATTTCCCGGGCCAAGAGCTAACGTTGCCGAGTTTTGCTTTGTTGATGATTCAGGAACTGTACCTCCCAACTCTGCCAGAAAATTCTGGTACTCATCATCCATTTTCTTGCCAGTAGTATTTTTCACTGGACAATCGATAGTGGGATGTCCCCCGTCACCACATATTTTACACAGAACATCACTCTTAAAGGTGGTGGTTCGAGAAGGACAAGCATACTGCCTATGTCCTGGTTCACCACATAGCCTACAAAACTCCTCATCTCTAATTGTTCCATTCAAAGCAGCAAGTTCTTTAAGCTGTTGCCTCTTATGTTCATTAAGCACTTCATCAACAGGCTGCAAGAGCTTGTCCACCATAGCAGCAGCAGCCTCAAGTGACTCCTGGTTCTCAGCTTCCACCAACACATGTAAATCTTCGTTCTCCGATGGGTCAGGTTTTACATTCCCCTTTTGCTGCAACCTACCCTCTTTAATCGACCCTTTGCCTCGAATCACAATCTTGGCTCCTGTCTCCTTCTCCATCCTCTTCTGAGTATTCCCTCTCGGACCAATAATCAACCCAATAAAATTATAACCAGGGTACTCCTTCATTGGAATATAAAGCTTTTTGTGAAGCTTAGGAGGCCTATAATCAGCAGGAGGCTTAAAAGCGGGGTTCTTCTTAATAATCTGGGAAATAATCTCTTGCCTTTCCCTATTCAATTTCTCTCGGGCACGATACTCCCTAGTGTTTATACGAATTCCCATATTATCATATATGGGTTCAGGAGAAGGCGAACGAGCACCTTCAGGTCTATCATCTAAAGGCATACCAGATTGTAATTTCCTACTAATTTCAAGTAATCTACTATTAAGTGCTTGTATTTCAGGATCAAACTCAGTGAAATCTTTCATGAAATCGGGCAATTGAATAACGGGCTTGGGCTCATCGTCAGCCCACCTGGACTTCCTCTTCCTCCCCCCATCATTGCTTGGTGGGTCCCAACGGCTCCTTCGTCTCCTTCGACTGCTCGTTTCTTCCTCGCCGCCTGATTGGTCCTTATCGGTGCCGCTGTTAGTGTTTGCCAATCCATTTTCCGACAACAATGGCCTGGTTTTTTGCTCCTCTTCGTGGTTATTGTTTTCCTGAGAGTTTTGGGAGTGATTGTTGTTGTAGTATGAATCCGAGTGATTTTCAGTAGGAGGATATTGAGCTACGTTTTGTGATGAGTTGTGAGCTAGGGTTTCAGAAGAAACAACTGAAGGAGATTGGGAATCCATGAGAGAGATCTAGATACAGCAAGGAATTATGGAGGTAAGAAGAAACAGGCCGTGTATTTATAGACAGTGAGGTTGTGTGGTCGGACCAAACAAGTCGTAGCCAGATCTAAGTAGGTTTAGTAGGCGTTTGGCCATACAAACCAAAAAAAAAAATTCACTTTTTTTGAAATTTTGGAGTTGGAGTTGTATTTGGCTATAATTTTTGAAATTATATTTTTTATTGAAATGTAGCTATTTTGGTTGTAAAAAAAGTGATTTTCAAGTTTTTCTTGTTTTTTAAATTCTAAAATACAACTTCAAGTTGTATTTGAAATTTTCATGGCCAAACGCTGATTTCGAAAAAAAGTAAAAAAAAAATGAATAATTCTTATGGCCAAACGGGCCCTTAGATTTGGATAATTCTATTTAATTAGAAAGTGGGAAAAGAAAAAGAATTAGAAATTGGGCGGTTTTTGGAGGAACGAGGTAAGTTGGGTAAATTGTTTTGAATTGGTAATGGGCCTAAATAGGGATTTTTACTGGGCAACTCTTCATACGGACCGACCTTTAATTTTTGTCCCTCAATTCGCTGGTCTTTAATTTTTTGCCTTCACTTAAAAAAGTGGCTGAAAATATCTCGAGTTCTGGGTTCAAAATCTAGCAGATTCAAAAATAATAATAATTTCGCAAGGCATTAGTCTCTATAAATCTATGCCTATTCGGGCAAAGTTACATAGAACTTATGCCGGAGACGGCATACTTTGCCTTATAAGGTAAACTTTTAGTTATGCCTAAAAGTCTGTCGGAGACGGCAGACTTTAGTTATGCCTGAAGGCAAAGTCTACCGCATAGGGCAGACATTTTGCAAAAGCCTTGCCTTGCGATTTTTTATTTTTTTTTACTAAACGGGGTTGACAACCCAGAACCTCGTGGTATTTTTAGCCATCCTTTTAAGCGAAGGGAAAAATTAAAGACCAACAATTTGAGGGGAAAAAATTAAAGCCCACCCCAAAAGAAGGACAATCCACGCAAAAATGCAAAAAATTGCACTTTTTCCTTCAAATGGTTTGATCTTTAATTTTTGCCCCTTAAATGGAACTTATGTCAAGCGGGGCATAAGTTCTTTATTCATGCGGGGCATAATTTGTGAAATATTATAATCCGAAATATAATTTATGCCTCACGAAAAAGTTATTTGTTATGAGGGCAAAAATTATGACCACCACAAAATAGGGGCATAAGGGTCGATGACGACCGTGTAAGTGTATTCGGCAAAGGGACCATTTGGACATGATTTCATATCAACTTTCAGATCGTTGATTTGGAGTTAAAATTATGTTTGAACATGCAATTTGGATCTCAAAAGTTTTACTTTTTCTTATAAACATGAAAACTCCAGAATCTGTGAAAACAATCAAAAAATTCCAAATTCTTACAATCTTACCATATCCGCAAATCATATTTCATAACAAAGTATTATACGCACCAAAAGGCTTTTATGAAAAATACAATATCTATTTTTCGAACTTTGGTTCAATAAGGGGAAAGCATTGATTGGTGAAAATGTGATAATAATCATACTGCATTACAAAGAGGCAACATAAAGTTATTCCCATTATCTTTCAAGAAAAAAAATATGGTTGGTAAAGTAGAAAGTAAAGTAGGTTAGATAATTACTTTTGCATTAAATGATGAATCGTTTTTTTATAAACTTATGAGTGAAGTTTTAAATTTTTAAAAATTTGAAATCCTAATTTTTTGAGAATTTGGGATTTCAAATCATGATTTGAAATTGAAGTTGAAATCTTGCTCACATTTCATAAACAAACTCTAATTTCAAATCAAAACTTCAAATTTGAGCCCCAAATCCTATGGCTAAACTCTACTAAATTGTTCTTCTAACAACTTTTACCCGATTGAAGACTTATGCATCGTTTTCCCCAACAATTTAATTTTTCTGAATCATTTGTTGAAACATTCAGTTATTCTTGTTGGAGAGATGTTATACAGGAGAAAGCAATGCCCATGAAAACAATAAGAAGACTTTATCTCATTGTCGGGAAAGAATCTATTGATTGTAAGTGAATTTACAAGATCAAGCATAAAGCATATGACTCAGTAAATAGATACAATTGTGGTCTTATTCGTTTTAAAAAAAAAAAGTATTTTAACATGTTTTGACTGTTATGTATGGCCTTGTTCTTTTTTATGTACCTTTATTCACACCCTCTGGCATGTTTCTTCACAAGTCTCAATACCATTACAACAATATTTGACGATATTGTCACCTCGCTTTCTTTTAAAATAAGTCGTAAATGTTCGACTACCAACTTTAATCCACATTTGCTTCTTTCTGACCACTTATATTTCATTTCACTCTCGACTTCATTATTTATTTTCATTTTTGAGGTAGTCGATACCTCACAGACTACTTCTGAGATATTAGGTGTTGTTCCTTGAACCTTGCGACATATGCTTGTCATTTGCGCATTTGGTACATTAGGAATCGACAAGGATTGGAATTTGGTTTCCTACTTTAAGTTCAAATGCACGATCTACATTTTTAAAAGAAGGGAAACAATTTTAGATAACGTGTAGCCTCTCATTTATAAGTATGAGGCCTTATACGCATATACAAGAGTCTACTTTGATACGAATTAATAGGTCTTTTAGGACACTTAAAAATCTAGTGCTCTAATTCCAAATTTGTCATGTCCTAGATCGAGATGATATGTGATCGGCATTTGATATTGTTAACGTACAAAGAATGACGTAAATAATCATTCTACCCAATACATTTTCACATGCACACAATTATAATTATGCAATTTTAGTTTATTTCAGAGGCAGGAAATTATTGTCGAATTCACTTTATTTACCTCGAGTAGCACCAAAGGCTTATTCTTTTATCTTAATAAAAACATATATTTTAATGATTTTCAATAATATCATTTTAAACATGTCATGAGTTTTGCAAGAACCAACAAGGTATATAGTATAATTGAAAATCATCATGCATCATAAATAATTCATTTAGTTTATGAGATGAATCACAGCACATTTCTATAAATCAACTCTATATATGCGTATATAACGCCTGTCATGCCTCCGTGGGCATCCCATCATATCGTATCGGCCTCTGTGGGCATCATCACCGTCATCATCATTATCATATCATCATTATATCATCACATGACCAGCTGATCAGGTGGTGGTGCGTATATAATGCCGTCACCTTTCCCATACCCCATATATATATATATATATATATATATATATATATATATATATATAGCGCCTGAGGGGTCACAGGTCTGGATATGCATATATGTAAATGAAATGCAATGCATAAACATGATAGAAGTACAAGTAACTGTAGAGACCATATTGGATGTTAAAAAAGACTTCCTGAAGATAACAATATGGAACATGAATCAAATGGATCATCCCTGACTCTAAGAGTAGAACCATTATGGATTAACGTTACATGTGCGTTTCGTTCATAAGGATCATGCCGCAAAGAAAGAAAGGGACAGCCTTAACATACCTCGCCGTCTAATTAACCACTCAACATCTATCCTCCCGAGCTTGGAAATCTAAAATCAAGATGATTCACACTAGGATTAAGTCGTTGAAACACTTATAAGGTCAAACTAAACTATTAGGTAAGCTGACGAAATTTGGGCAACATTTCCCCTATATCACCTACTTCCATCAAACTCCAAACAACTCCCAAACATCAATAATAACATCAAAAATATCATACCCAAGAGATTACATTCAAACTAGGCTCAAATCCATCCAAAACTTCTTTTCAAATTCAATCCATAGCCATCAACTACAACACAACACTTGATGACTTTTCTCCATAACTCTTTTCACTTATAAGACTTGTTTAACCTTCAAATCAACTCAACATAAGAAAAAAGATGAAGAACATACCTTATAATTGAAGAA
Source organism: Lycium ferocissimum (assembly GCF_029784015.1). Lineage (NCBI taxonomy): Eukaryota > Viridiplantae > Streptophyta > Magnoliopsida > Solanales > Solanaceae > Lycium > Lycium ferocissimum. The sequence continues at coordinate 31,632,810 of NC_081346.1, forward strand.
CTTTAGCCACACCAACTTACTCCAAAGCTTACTCACCCCAACTTCATCTAGAAGCAAGAACCAACACTTTTTATAAACTTGTTGAGGATTTTATGGCATGATCCTCTCTTGATTTGATTTGGGATGTTTATGGATGTTTGGGAGAGATTAGAAGGTCACTAGGGATTTATTTTGGTGAAAAAAAATGAGGCCTAAGTCGTGGAAAATCAATTTATAGGTCAAAAAAGAATTGTCCACCGACTTTCAATTTTTCTGGAATTTTCGAGCAAACTACAGGCCGTACTTCAAGGTATGTCCAATACTTCCAGCCCGTACTTGGAAGGTCAAAATTTCCAACTTTCTGGGAATTTCGGGTAAAGTACGTCCAAAATGTACGGGACATACATTTTTGTATGGGTCGTACCTTATCTCGTACTTCTCAGAATTGCAATCTGTCAGTTTCATTGGAAAGAAGACTCACTGAACTTAAATTTACATAGGTTATGCATTGCATAACTCCTCATATTCTAGGATATATACCTCTCTCAAGTTGGACAAAAAATTTCTGTCCAAAATTCTGCCAAGTTTTCCCGAAGTTTCGACAAACTTTCCTTCGATTCGCTTAATCCCAGAACCTTTAGACACCTGCTTAGTACTTGTTAAAAGTATTCCTTAACCTTATAAGGGTTCCATAACTTCTCCGGGCTTGCGTTAGTTTACTTACGACGCAAATGACGCGAATTGTTTTGAGGTGTAACAAATATAGTAAAAATTTCACCGGACACTCTATTTTATAGCCTCATTTAATATGTACCCACTTTTTTCCAAAAAATTTAACTGGTACCAAAAGTATAGGTAACTTCAGACAAAACAGCTTATGCTTTTTCCTCTTCTTCCTCATCCTCATCCTTCTTAGCTGTTATACAATTACTTTTTTTTGAATTTGTATCAATTGAAGTACAACATTTTAAAGAAGTGGGTTTCGAGCTTCGAATATGTAATAAGTTTAAATCAAGTGAGTGTTATTGAAAAATCTTGAAAACAATGGCAAATCACATTGTTGCAAATTGGGTTTGTTAGACTTCTTGTTGTTTTAGAAAATTGATGATTGAGGTTTGTTCTTTATAATAAATGAAACTTATGTTTCAAAATTGAGCTTATTTGAGGTAGATTTGGATGTTGAATTGTGTGTTGGAATGTTAAAATTTGAAGAACAAGTTGCTGTTCTAAGCAAAAATTTGTTCACATGAATTTCATGCCAAAATATCTGAAGTGCAGCCAAATATATGCTTGAACCTCATGCCAAAATATTTTAAGTGCAACATTATATGTATGAAGTTTGGCCTTGCTAAGGCCACAACTTTAGTTCAAAATGTTTGAAGTTTAGTCTTGGCAAGACGACAACTTCAATAAAAATGTCCGAAGTTGGCCTTGGAAAACCATTATACGATGAAGTGCAGTCATTATATGCCTGAAGTTAGGCTTTCCCAAGGTCATACCTTTATTAAAGATGTTTGATTTTTGGCCTTGCCAAGACCACAACTTCAGTAAAAAAAAAAAAAAAAAAAAAAAAAATGCCCGAAGTTGGCCTTGGCAAGCAAGGCCAAACTCTAAGAAAAAATGTTCAATGTCTGGCCTTGACAAGGCTACACTGTGCAAAAAATATCCGAAATTTGGCCACATGAGTTTTGCAACTTCAATCTTGTATGTCTAAAGTGGTCCCAAAGTAGGTATATTTGTAAGAACATTTCAAATTCTGACTACAAGTTAAATCGAGGTCAAAATCCGGCATTTGTGCACTTCTCCAGATAATATAATGGTGATTATTTCTTAATGACTTTTGAGCTCTATTGCTTGGGTTCTCAACATTTTTGTCGTACTAGTGTGGTTACAACACAATTTGAGTGTAAATGTGGGATCCACATCGAATTTAGTCAACCTAATTTGAGTGATTTGACTACACCTATAGCGAAGAAGTGTAGGTTGTTTAGGTGTTTGGTTAGATTTTTTTTTTTTTTTTGTTATGTCATAAATATATATTCACATAGGCCACCTCCCTCTTCTTCTCCTTCTTCTTCGTCTTCAATTCTCCGAAAAACACGTCTTTCTCCTTTTCTCTTCACTTTATTAGCCATCATCGTTTTTGTCACCATTCTTTATAGTGAAGATTTCAGTTGCATTTTAGCCAGCTTGAGTATTCTAGTCTATCTAGTCCTCCCAATTCCATCTCAAGAATCAGTGAGTAATACATTCTCAACTCGATACATTTAAGTTTTGTTTCCACGAAGTTGAAGTTGTATCGATTTGAATACACCAACATTATTAAAAGAGTTGACTTATATACTAACAACGTAATGAAAGTTTTCCACTAACAGTGCAATTTTACTTGCTACGATACCTCATTTTCTAGCCTACTAATTCCACTTGTTATGATTAATCTTCTATTTTGATTGAGCTGCTTGCATGACTTTGAGTTAAGTGTCAAAAACACACATCAACTATCACTTTTTCGCGAGTTTCGCACCTCAACTATCAGCTCCTTTTTCCTACCTGAACTTTCACCATCTATGTATTAAAACACACATCATAGCTGAGTAGACCAACTATTAGTTGTTCCCTTTTCCTACTTGAACTATCACCATCTATCCAACCAGGTGTGTTTTAATACATAGATGATGATAGTTTAGATAGGAAAAGGGAACAATCGATAGTTTGAATGCGAAACTCGCGAAAAAATAATATTTTAGATGTGTTTTTTACCATTATCTCTAATTGTTGCACATATAAGTTGAGGCTTATTAAAATAGCATATTGACTGTGTTCCGAATAATTTTGGTATAGAAGAACAAGAAGTTGCCACTTGCCATTGGAGAGACAGAGGAAGGCTGCGACATTTTCAGTGGGAGATGGGTTCGAGATTACAAAGCAAAGCCACCGTACGAGCGAAGCCGAATGTCCTTACATACAGCCATAATGGACTAGCCAAAAACATGGCTGGCCAGATAAAGATTATCAGCATTGGAGATGGCAACCTTATGGCTGCTCTCTTCCGAGGCACGTTGTTTTATCTCTGTTTGTCTTCTACTTGCGATAGTCATCTACTATCTCCGTTTCTTTTTTACTCTGCCCATGTTGACTTAGCATTCCCCTTAAAAATATTTTTAGTAAGGAAAATCTATTTTTAGCCAACACATTATTGGTCTGACATTAGTTAGTTACAAATAACTGACATTTGCATTTAAAATTCTCATTCTCAAGATTAAGGCACAACCAATTCATGCGTAATTCTTTTCGTTGATCAAGTTGATGAGTCTGACTAACGTAAGATCTAATTATTCTGTGGCTATTATGATGTACATGTGCATAGAAAACAAGTACTGTACTCTTATTACCCATTTTAGAAGCCAGGCTTTCCACTCAGAACACATAACCTCTAAATTTTGGATCCATCAGACCATCACGAACATATGACATAAAGAGCTAGCCCTTGAAAAGAGAACTTGAGTAGATTGCTAGTGACAGCCGCCTAGCTATTTTTTGTTTGAGAAATGATTCATTCACTAATCTTAATCTAGTTGACTGGTTAATGGCTACATTGTATATTATTCAGAACTATTTGATAATGTTGGTTTATTGTGTAGTTCAACAACTCTTACCTCCCAAAAGGTGGGTCATACTTTATATAATTGCATGGAAATTTAATAATTCCCATTTCTCTGTTTTTATATCTGATTTAGGAGGCAAAAATTTTGTTATTTCCATAATAGTGCAATGATTTAGGCTGCGTATATCCTCATGTGACCTTTCTTGACGATCTTAATTTGTTGTGGCAATTACAGTTTCAATGCGACACTAATGCTGGAAACCCTTTGTGGGAAGAGGATGCTATCAGTTTGAGTAGCAGAGAAAAGACTTGTTCTACAAAGCTTAGGTAAACCAGTAATAATGGAATTTAGCTACTTCTCGAATCCTGTGCCAAATAGCCTATCAGCCTCATCTAATATCAGAATTTGTACCAATGATATGGTTGTTGGTGAGTGGCTAATTAGGATATAGTATGGTAGATATCACTACCAAATCCCAAACACCATGGACAAAAGAAAGATTGGGGAAAGTGGGAGGACTCAACGCGCAGTGTTCTATTTATTTACAGCCAATAGACTGCTTGTAAGAACATGTAGGAAATCAGAGACTAGAATTTTTTTTTAAAAATATAGGAAATTAGAGACCACTTAAGTGTGATCATAGGCAATCATGAAGGTCAGCCTTGAGTACGAACTTATGATCTACAATGGAGATAACTCCTCTGGTAAGGCTGAACTTAGCATTACCCCAGCGCACAAGTGGAAGCTTTACATAAATTTAGCACAAAGGTATGTGTCTAAATTGTTTTAACACAGGGCATCTGACAGTTTACTTTCTATTTTGAAGTTTAATAAGAAAAACACAAATTATCACCTTTCAAGTAAAAGAACTGATACTTTTAAAATCCCAAGCAAACCAATATCTTTAAAAGTAAACAAATAGTTAGCGGCTAAAAAGATACTGCAGCACTCGAGCAAACAAATTGATATCCCTAAGAAAAAATTTGATAGGTAAAAGAATGATAAAGTAGAACTGATACCCCCAAAAAAAAATTGATAGGTAAAAGAATGATAAAGTAGAATTGATACCCCTAAATTCCCAAGCAAACTTTATCTTTAAAAGTTAAAAAATAGATAACAACTTAAAAATCAGTTTAGCACTTGACACAGCTTTTTGTTTTTCGCTAAAGAGGCATGTGAAAGTAGAAACCTCAAGATACCAAAAGTCCAGTATATCCATGCACTCCATTATGTCATATAGCCTTCTAGGTGTCCCGATCAACAAATTTGCTCCTTCCTCCTCTATCTTTCTGATATTTGCCTTTACTTCTAGTCCCCCAACAAGAAGCATAGGCCTAACATTTGATAATGTCGAAATAAATGGTTGAGCAACATGAAATATTTGTGATGACAACTCCCTGGTGGGTGATATAATTATACCCATTACCTGCATAGGCACCAAAGAGACAGCTAAACACAAGAAGAGGAAAATATAGAATTAAAGGAAACAAACAGAAAGGATAACAAAAGCATATCACAAGGATCTCTGTTGGTGGTCATGCCATAAGCATGGAAAATTCGTTTTTATAAAGTATAACATGTGCGGCATAGGTTATTCTATGTCTTTTCTTTGTGATGTAAGGCGTTCCGTGATGTTACCTTATCCGATCTTCAACATAATGGAGGGATTTATTTATGTGTTGTAACTATTTCTAGGGTTGGAAGGCAACTTGTCGTTCCTATAATACCATTGCTCATTAGGTTACATGGTTTTATTTAAAAGGTTAAAAAAAAAAAAAAAAAAAAAAAGAGGGGGGGGTGTGTGGTGGAAGGGGCATAGAGACTCGTATGGCAGATCTGTCTTTCTATAGTTGAAGCAAAAAAGGATAAAAGTATCAAAGAGCAACCTCCAACTATACTAATCTTATAGCACCACCCAACTGGAAACTACTGCTGAATCAAGTTCAAGCTGGTACACCCAAGATCCGTTAAGTTTGAAATATTCCAAGAAAGAAACACCCTAAATGAACCAACTTGCTGCTATTAACCAGGAAAGACGGATGTCTTTTAAAACAACAATGACTAAGTGACTCATTTTTCACAAAGTCAATCAGCAGAGTCCACGTCTCCAAACATGTGAAGTGGATAACAGTGCCGTTGTCGTGCGACTCTTTATTCCCACAAGAATATGTATTTGTCTAAGTAAATCATTATGTAGTCAAATTTGAATGGCTAGAGTGTGGGTCAGCGTCAGATACGGAGGGGCAGAGAGAATGCTTCCGGTCACTCTCCCAGCGAGAGAGAGAGAGAGAGAGAACGCTATTGTGTGCACATTTTTGAATTGAAAGCGAGATCTTGCAACCACACCCCAAAAAGGACGCACCAAAGCTCTTTTCCTTTCTCATTGAAGCATGCAGCGAGGAATCGAAGGGATAAGACCCGATTCATCTGTCCTCTTGGACTAATATGAAACTTGACACGGTACAACTGAGCACAACTAATATTTAACATTCTAGTTCACCAGGATCTTGATTATATTCAGCAGGTATGCCTCCAATTGGGAATACTAAATTCCGCTGTTCCCTATGAACTAAATCAGCTTTAGTTCCCGTTCTCTATATGTAATAATAAGCTACAGCAAATCATGATAATGTTCAAAAATACACCTGAACTATCACTTTATCAGCTATTCCTTTTTCTACCTGAACTATTACCATCTATGTAAAAAAGCACACCTCGAAGCTAATTAAGCCAAGTAGCCAACTATCACTGCTCCTTTTCCTACCTGAACTATCACCATCTACTACTCAACTAGGTGTGTTTTAATACATCAATGGTGATAGAATTCAGGTAGAAAAGGGAAAAAACTGATAGTTGGGGTGTTAAACTCGCGAAAAAGTGATACTTGAGGACCGTTAACTCTTATATTAAGATTGAGGAATAGAAGAAGGAAGGAAGAGTTATTACCTTGTGAGGTTTAGGATTAGAGGCGGACAAAGAGCGATGGAGGATCTCAACGAGAGGTAAGACGAATGCTAGGGTTTTACCAGACCCAGTGGCGGCGTCGACTGTCACATCCTTGTAGCTGCACAGTAATGGTATAGTGGCGGCCTGAACAGGAGTACAGAACTCGAAGCCCGAATTGGTTAAGGCTTCCAAAACAGGAGCAGAGAGTGGTGGTTCCAGGTCCGAGAAACGACTACTCGTTAACGCCATGCCCAAGCAGCCGCAGCACTAGTTACAGCAGTCTTGTTTCTTTTTGGTCTAATGGGGGCTCTCGGTCTGGGTATGAAACAAAGAGGAGGAAATTAGTTAAAGGGAAAAGGGTCATATATACCCCCTCTACTTTAAAATATTATCTATATTTACCCTCCATTATATTTTGAGCCATATATAGCCCAATCTTCAGCAAAGTATTCAAATTTACCCTACTCTTAACAGAGCTCTAATGTGGCAGTGGACTCATTTAAAAAAGAGAAAAGGATCAAATATATCCTTTTACTTTAGTTTATTGGTCAAATATATTCTCCATTAGTCAAAGTAGTCGAATATACCCCTCTGTTAGCCAAAGCATACAAATATACCCTGAATGAATGGAAAATTCCAAATCATCTCAAATTACCCATTTAACAAAAATTACCCATGCCCCATCACTTAGACCCGATCCGACCCGACCCACAAAATTATTTTCCCCACCCTAATATACCCCTCTATGAGACCGAATCTGGTTAGTGGATGGTCCTTTATTACAGCATATTCCAGCACCAAAGGATGCAATAACTCCCACTGTAAATATTAAACTTGTCATCACAAACCCCATTTTCTTTCTAATCTCACCATTTTCATAATTTCTACAATAACATTATGATTTGAAAAAACTGGTTAATTGGGACAAAAAAGTGGCAGACACCCAAAAAATATGATGAAAAAGATAACTTGAAAAATGAATAAATTATAATACCAAATCTGAATTGATTCAGATTATTGGGTTCTTAAAATGGGTTTTGCAAATGAGAGAGAAAAAGAACTGTTCACTGTTGATAAGGAGAAATGGTGATCTCAAAAATATTATAACAACATATATTAGTACAAGATTTAGTAATTAAAATATTTTCAAAAGTATTTGATATTTTATTTTCTTATTTTTTCTTCAAATGTTTATTATTATTATTATTATTATTATTATTATTCTTATTATTATTTTGTGGGTCGAGTCTACGTGATGAGACATGAGTAATTTTTGTTAAATGGATAATTTAGGCTGATTTGAAATTTTTCATTCATTCAAAGATATATTTGTGTACTTTAACTAACAGAGGGGTATATTCAATTACTTTGACTGATGAAGAATATATTTGACTAATAAATAAAAGTAGAGGGATATATTTGACCCTTTTTCCTTTAAAAAAAATGCCTCAGTAGACGCCACATGTGTATTACCATTTCTTTTCATCCCTTTTTTAATACTCCCTCTGTTTCAATTTATGTACTATGTCAAAATAAACTACTTATTTCCTAATATAAATTATTTACAATCATATAAATAATTAAAATTTATTCTGAATCATAAATTTTAAAAGTCTATCACTTTTCCTTAAATATCATGCTCAATCAAATAAGTTGACATAAATTAAAACGGAGGGAGTATAAAAAAACTAGAAGAGAAGAATCAGAAAGGGAAAAACCAAAACAAAATCAGAATCAAAGCACACCAAAAGATTTATCCATGAAAATAAGCAGAAAGCTATTTCATCATAATCCATGGAAAATACGTTTATTTCCATGTACCACACAACCGAAAAAGCTTCAAAAGCTGTCACAGAAGGAAGCTCGAAGAAATATTGATCGATTAGTTGAACAACTACACAGCTCAAATTAGGTATTTCTCTTCTTCACGGGGAGTAAGGCTATGGAGGAAGAGAGAGAATGGTGATTATTTTTGCTGGGTTGAAGCCTACAGTAGTATTTCTTTTGTTTCTCTCTCTACAAATATACATGTATTTGGTTGGGATTGCTGGGTTTTCATCTCCTCCTAATCTAACTCCACTTGTGTTTGTGACATGAGTGGCTGACAACTATCTTATGGCATGATTGTTTTGCTAAAGATGTTATTGATCGACGATCACTACCCAAGCATCTCATCTTCTTAATTGCGGAAAATTAAGAGCCCGTTTGGATTAGCCGAAGCTTAAAGTACTTTTTGAGGGATGAAAGTTATTTTATAAATAAATAGTTACGTGTTTGAATAAAAATGCTTAAAGAATTTTTAGAAGTAAAGATAGTACTGAAATTAATAGAAAATATAAAAGATAAAAGAGTAAAGTTATTGGTCAAATTAAAATGGTTTTTAAGCCAAAAAAATAAGTTAGGGTAGAGCAACTTTTTGGTTTTGGCTTATTTTAAGCACTTTTTAACTTAATTTAAGCTGTTTTTTATTTTTATCAAATGCCCAAATAAATTAAAAATGACTTATAAGCTGGTTTGACCAACTTATAAGTCAATCCAAACGGGCTCATAACATTCCGGGAGTCTGTGATAACTCCAGTTATTGGTGCGGAACCGAACAATTTGAGCTCGTATTTTTATACTATATATAAGCATGGGTTGGGGGATGGTTCGTCGTCCGTCCCCAACTCATGTTTAAAAAACAAAAAGAGTGGACCCCATGTTAAAAAATATATAAAAAAAATCCTCCAAACTCATGTGGAAAAAAAAAAGTGAATATCATATTAAAAAAATTAAGCAATATAAAAAAAAATGGACTCCATATTAAAAAAAAAAAGAAGCAATATAAAAAAAAAAACGTGCACCCATATTAAAAAATCAAACAATATTCATGCAATTCCCAAAGTATTCCATTAAGTCAATAATAGTGGATTCATTGCCATATGCGTATCAACCCATTAGTGGAAGCAAATGAAATTATTGTACATCAAAAAACGTGGACCTCATATTATTGCTTTTCTTCAAAAGATTAAGTAGTCAAACCATACAATTTCTTTTCTTTTCTCATATTAGCCTGAGATCTAATCTAGCTATTTAACTGTTATATTTGCTATTCCGCCATGTCATTTATTTGTTATGTTTACTAATAAATATAATTAAAATATTTATATTTTTATTTTTATTCTTACTCTAATAAATGTGAAAAGAGATTAATGTGGTAAAAGAAAAAATAATATTAAATGGAGATCAAATAATAAATAAGGTAAATTAGTCAAATTATAATTCTAATTGACGTTTCCTAAAAAAAAAAGTGCAAAAGACAACATGACATGTAAAATAAGCTAAACCAAGAATATTCACCAAAAATTAAAAAATAGTAGTTCTTCGTTTAAATAGAAAATTAAATTTCTACTTTGTTTCGTTTTAAACATGTAAAATTAATTTAATAATTTGAATTAGAATTATCCAAATCAAAATTTGATAAAAAATAATAAGTATTGTTTAGGTTCAATCTACATACATTAACAATAGAATATTTTATACCTTTAAATTAATCGAATTAAAATTTAAAGTTTCAACTGATGCTTAAATATTGCTATTATTTTGTCTGAAAGAGAGGAAAATAGTTTCGTTTTAAACAAGTCTTCTCTTTTAAAAAATATTAATAAATTTTTGCAAACTTTGTATTCGCTGCAAACACTAATATAATAAAGTTTTGGATACGGAGCACAAACTATAATGTTATATTAATCGTGTTTTGAACATAGTGTGTGTGTATATATATATATATATATGTGTGTGTGTGTGTGTGTGTGTGTGTGTGTGTGTGTTTATTAGCAATATAAAATATATATATTATCACTACCCAAACAAAACTACATACACATAGATACACTATAATCCAAAATGTTAGGCTCATGCCCAGCACAGGCATTGGAGGTGGTATCGTCGTCCACCTCCAACTCATTAAAAAAAAAAAAAAAAGTGGACCTCATATTAAAAAAAAAGCAATAAAAAAAAAATAGACCTCATATTAAAAAATCAAGCAATATCAGAAAACAACTACCCACATAAATACACTATAACCTAAAATGTTGGGCCCGTGCGCAAAGACGAGCATACACCATCTAGTAAATTATTAAGCGCTTCTTATGTTTTTTCTTCTTCTTGTTGGATTATATTGCGCACGGGCATACGCCATCTAGTAAATTATTAAGCGCTTCTTATGTTTTTTTTTTTTTTCTTCTTGTTGGGTTATATGAATGATTAATAAGAAAATGTAGTAGTGTCTAAATTTGCTACAAGCTTCTTAATGACTTTATCTATGAATCTTTGTGTTAATCATTTTCAGGACAGAGCATCATAGTATAGAGGTGTTTAGTTGTGTCTCAGGCTGTTATTTGTATTTGAGAAGCTACATTGTTTGTACGGGCAAAATATTTGCTTATTGCATCACATGTTTTATTAGTTAATTAATTTCTGTATAAATCATATAATTTCAGCTAGTAACGCGTAATATCACAAGTTGGCACACTTTGAAAAAATATGCTTCTGCTTTGGTTGGATAGGCAAAGGACTCATTATCTTCTTCTATAATCTAATAGTCCATTCGTCCTATTTTATATGATTCACAGGGCTGTTCACGGTTTTGGTTAAAATCAAAATCAAACCGAAAATTTAATCAAATCGAATAAAAAAACCAATATTTGGTTTGGTTTGGTTTTAAATTTTAAAAACCGATAATATTTGGTTTGGTTATGGTTCTATTAAAAAATAATCGAATAAACAACCGAACCAAACCGATAAATTATATACATAAATTTTATAATTATTTATATATATAATATTAGTTTTTCTTAAATAATTATAAATATTTTATACTTTTTAATCATTAATTTGATTTTTGGTCTATTTATTTCACATGATTGTTTAAGGCCCATGTTTTTAAGAATATATCCAAGCCCATGTCTTTAAGTCTTTTAACTCTTTTAAGTGTTAAGTTTAAACCTACTAACAGAAGCTCACGTTAGAGTCTAATGTTTTTAACTTAAATTTTTAGCCTTTCTTTGTCAGCAATTTGATTTTAGGTTGTTTCTTCTTCTTTTTTTATTCGAATTTATACCTTTCTTTTTTCTTGTCTAAATGGGTCCTAAGCTTCTAATATTTTTCATATGAAAAGGACAGAGGTTGTAGATTTGGAGGTTCCTATAAAAGATACTTCAGTAACATCGGCATTTTTTAACGCAACTCAAGCACGTGGTAATGCCCTAATACTTCTTCCGTGGATAATCCTCCTAAAAAGCAGAAAAGAACAACTCCTTATAGTCGAGACCCTAACCTTGGGGATAGTGATAGAAAAACATCTGAAGTTTGAGATCATTACACAAAGTTTTTTTAATAAAATGGGAGAATTGAGGGCAAAATGCAATAACTGCCCTAAAGTTTGAGATCATTACACAAAGTTTTTTTATTTCATATATTTTCATTTTAATTTTAGGTAGTCTTTATGTTTAATTAATCTGTATGTTTGTAACAATAACTAAAAGCTCCTATGCTCTACTTTATTTCCAGGTATGTGTATTAAGATGACAAAAATGGTGCAGCCACTACTAAGTTAGTTTTTAGCTCTATATGTAATAGTTTAACAACTTTGGATAACTTGAGTACTATACTATCACTAATAGTGAAAATGTTTTACATGATGTATGTTCCACCTTAAACTATAAATAAAAGTTTATCATTTGAACCAAAAAAAAGACATGTCTTTTTCAACTTTTTAATGGTTTACTGATAAGTCTCATGGCTGCTAGTCATAAACCGAAAAATCGAACCGAACCAAACTAAACCGACAATATTCAAACCGGTGGTTATTATTTTATTTGGTTTGGTTATGGTTTTAGACATTTAAAAACCGACTAAATTGGTTTGGTTATGGTTTTAATCAATAACCGACCCAAACCGAACCATGAACACCCCTAATTGACACTAAATTTTAAATTCAAATATGATTAATTATATTTTGTTAGTGATAATGGAATAAAAACAGTAAAGTAGTTGAAACGATAATTGGCTAGATCAAGGTTATTAAATTTTTATTTTTTTAAGTGAAAGTTGCATAGATATGGAATTGTGTCACATTTTGAGATGTCCCAATATGGAAGGAATAACGTGTATCTTTATTTCTGGAATATGTTTACTTTCAAGATGCCTTGGTGATGAAATGGTAACACGGGAGACTCAATATCTAGTGCTAAAGAGCGTGCTAAAGAGAGTGATTACTAATAGCAAAAGATTAACATCTCTCCGCCCTTATTAGTAGTAGCGACCATCAGGTAATTTCGTGCTGTAAAACGACAGATTGGTAAACTCAATCATGTCCCTCTATTGTGTATGAAGTTTATGATTTTAGTTGGTGTAAATTCAATCACCTAAAATTAAGATGATAAGAAATTCTCCATTGGTAGCAAATGGTTATCCATTAAGCGGAAGAAACCTTATTTAGAAAGCATAAAACATAAAGAACCCGCCAAGATATTCTAACTTCTTGGAAAATGATAAAAAGAACCCCTATTGTCACTTAAAAAACGCTCTTCAATGAACTAGACAATCAATGGGTTTCTACCAACAAATGAAAAGTAATAATTTGAAGAAGAAAATTTTAATTGACTTGAAGTTCTAGACAAGGAATCTTTCTGGCGAGCAAAAATATTTTATACAATGTTGTGAGTTATTTCATTTTTCATTACTCAAAATCTCCTACTAGGAGAAGAGAGATTTAGTTTGGGAAGGAGTGATTAAATTTAATACATTACCATTTATTTATGCAAGATTTTAGTAATATTCATATACTTTATGTTGATTGTTTTGTAGTTGAGGGAGGATTGATAGCTTCAAAGGTATATCGTGTAACTACTTTGATGGTACAATATGTAGTACCGAAAGTAATAGTAATTTGTAATTTGTATAATTTATACTCTTAGAAAAGTTGTACTTATGGAATCGAGATTTTTACATGTTATGCTAATTGCCAGGTGTAAAAAGTTGTACTTGTGTAATTGCCAATTGCCAAACAGCCAAGTAAAAAATGGGACAATCCAAACAAACAAGAAAGAGAGGATCAAAGAAATTTATTTCAACCAAGGAGGAAGGAAAACACAGTATTATAACTCGTGGACACATTAAAAAACATCTAGCGAACAAGAGACACACGAGCTCTCAGTTGACCTTCAATCTATGTCACTCGGACTCTTCAAAAATGAACACGGGTGCGTGTCGGATCCTCCAAAAGCAGTGCATTTTTGAAGAATCCGACACAGGTGGGGCATCATTTTTGGAGAGTCCGAGCAACATAGCCTTCAACTCCAACAACTCAAACTATTCTGAAGCAGACCTAATGGGCTTACCCACAACAAAACGCCCAACATGTTCACCAAGCCCAGTCTTCTTTTTACAACCATCAAGTGAAACGGATAACTCATAAGGAGGTGCATCAGAAGCCAACCATTGTTCCACATAGAATATGGACTGGCTACATTGCTTGTGTGGTCCAGTGAATGTTGTCTCAACGAAATCCAAGAACCATCCATGGTGATCACCCGACCCATCGGACGTAATGTTAAGCCTGCAAATTGGTGGGCTAAGACATTGGCCTCTACCAGTGAAGATGTCAACATTACCTCTTTCGTAGTAATCATAATTTGGGCCCATTAAACCCCACTTCTCTAAATCTGGAATCCACACTGATTTTCCAGTAGCATCACCAAGTGTAGCACTGATTTTGGAGTCAGTTCCACCCTTTATGATTGATCCGGTTCGAACATACAGAGTATACACACAGTCTTCCTGCATCACCAAGATATTGTATAAGACATCATTTTCCAAAGATAACTGGTTGGTCTACGAAAGCTCGAATTGTCTATCAGCTGGAATATTGCTCAATGTATTTTTTCTTAACGTGTATTGATCAGGAGCAGTAAATATCTATCCCAATCCAACTTCTTCACCAAGAATCCAAATTAATCAAATTTCAAACTTTGATTTACTGCTCCTTGATCAAACTTAGCTTTCAATCATTACTTCAATATTTTCTTCTATTACCAATAATATATACTCCCTAAGTTTCAATTTATGTGGCATATTTTGAGAGTTTTAGAAAAATAAAAAAAATATTGGTCTTAAACATGCCATAACATTTATGCGGCTATATTAGTAAAAAAAAAAAAAACATTTATGCGGCTATAAAAGCTTGTCAATAATGGTAAAATGAGAAGTTCAAGTTAAATTATTTTCAAATTTAGAAAGGTGTCCTTACATTTTGCAATGGACTAATGAAGAAATAATATCACTCTTTGATGAACGGAAAAGTAAATCAATATCTTATACAGATCATGGTCGAGCATCATCATATTCATTGGAATGGAGAGGAAACTATTTACTACTCCCTCCGGATCAAAAAGAGTGTCCACTGAGCCTTTTTTAATTGAAGAAAAAGAGTGTCCACTTATCGAATCAAGAAAGAACTGTGTGATCAAATCCTAATACCTATTTAATTAAGGGCAATTTAGTCAAATTACATTTTTTTCTTTCTAGGAGTTATTATTATTTTCTTACTTGGTGCAAATATGGTAAGATGGTTTCGACGCTTTTGATTATGAAAGTATAAAACAATGTCAGCATTATATGTGTTGTATTGCCTGCGTTCAGCAATAACTGTACTACAGATTCAGATCTCAAGCGCATGAATGAAAAGAAGCACGCTAATCAAAAGTTAGTATAAAAGTGCGTCGATTCAAAAAATAGAGAGGAAGACAAAGCATAATCATAAAGCACATTTACATTTTACTGAATCTGGATGATGCAATAATTACAAAAAAGAAACATATGATCTGTAATCAAAGGCAGGATTTTCGAATATGTGAAAACAGAAAAGATATAAAAGTATACATTGGACCATGAAAATGGGACTCGATCTCAAAGTAGGATAAGTTGATCTCAAGCTAATTGTAAGATTAGGGATGTAATAAGTATAGTGAGGACTTACAGATGAATCAGCTGAGAGAAAGAAAGTGAAAACAATAGCAAAGAGGAAGTGGCGATTCGTCATCTTTCTTTCTTTCTTGATTTCCAAACGTGGCCTTGAGAGAGTGGTGACAGACTATTAAACTAGCACCCTCCATTATAAAGCCAATACTAGGCCGCATAGTTACAGATTGCTCTGCGAAAAAGTCAATAGCCCCTTTCATTTTATTTTTAATAAAGTTAAATTGCTTTTCTCTTCTTTTTATTCACATCATTTCTATTATTAAAAAGGAAAAAAAAAAAAATCTCGATCCTCAATCCACTCCGCTCTATCTTTCTTTGACATTTTATTCTTCTTTTTCCATTAACTTCAGAAACTTCAAGCTTTTCCCCATTTTCAATAATTAAATTTACATTTCTCGTTCAGAAATTATCATACATGTTAGTTCACACTTAGACAATTCATTGGATACCGATATGCTTTTTGTTTTTCTCTTTTGATATAAATTAGATATTCATTTTATTTTTGTGGGGCGCATAATTAGATATTCGTTGAGGAAGAAAACTGATAATGGAACCAGAGCCCTAAAATAACTCTTAACTAACAGTAATAACAATAATAGCTAACACATATTTAAGGGGTTTATATGTAAAGTTCAAATTATTTTCCGAAAATAAGGCTATTTTGGGACGGTCTCGTTCTAATGTAGATTTCGTTTTAGAGAATATACCACACGAGGCACAAAATGATAATCAGTCATGAACGTCGCAATTTTCCATTTGCTTTCCAGAAAGAGTCCCACATGGGGCTGTGACAGATTTATTTGGACCATACTTAAAAACTGCTTAATTGTTCACCTACCCCATCTAACATATATATATATATTTTAACTATATAGAAGCATGGGTCTAAACCCATGCTTCGTCGTCCGTTGCCATTAAAAAAAAAAAAAAAGTGTGAGCCCCATACAAAATACCAATCAATATTTATTAAAAAAAAAATAATAAGAAAAAGTGAAATCCACCATGTCCAAACTCACGGGAAAAAAAAAGTAGATCCCATATTAACAAAATCAACCAATATCAATATAGAAGCATAGGTCATGGTTTTAGACCCATGCTTCGTCGTCCGTTGCCATTAAAAAAAAAAAGTGTGAGCCCCATACTAAACACCAACCAATATTAAAAAAAAAAAAGTGAAACTCACCATGTCCAAACTCACGGAAAAAAAGGTAGACACCATATTAACAAAATCAATCAATATCAAAAAAAAAAAAAAAAGTGAATCCCATATTAAAAAAATAAACAATGTCAAAAAAAAAAGTGCATCCCATATTAAAAATCAAACAATATTCATGTAATTTCCAAAGTATCTCATGAAATCAATAATGATGGATTCATTTCCACATGCGTATCAACCCATTAGTGCGAGCAAATGAAATTATTATACAGCAAAAAACATGGACCTCATATTTTTGCTTTTCTTCAAAAGGTTAAGTAGCTAAACAATACAATTTTCTTTCTTTTTTTATATTAGCCTAAGATGTAATTTAGATATTGAAATGTTGTATTTGCTATTCCGCCATGTTATTTATTTGTTATGTTTATTAAAATAAATATACTTAAAATACTTATATTTTAAAATAAGATAGAATTTAATTACTTTTTCATTTTTTTTCCTTACTCTAATAAATGTGAAAAGAGATTAATGTCATAAAAGAAAAAAATAATATTAAATGGAGATCGAATAATTAATAAGGTAAATTAGTGAAATTATAGTTCTAACTGATGTTTCCTTAAAAAATCATGCAAAAGACAACATGACAAGTAAAATGAGCTAAACCAAAAATATTTACCAAAAATTAAAAAATAGTAGTTCTTCATTTAAATAGAAAATCAAATTTCTACTTTGTTTTATTTTAAACATGTAAAATTAATATAATAATTTGAATTAGAATTAACCAAATCAAAATTTGATAAAAAATAATAGGTATTGTTTAGGCCCAATCTACATACATTAACAATAGAATATTTTATACCTTTAAATTAATCGAATTAAAATTCAAAGTATCAACCGATGCTTAAATATTCTTTTGTTTTATCTCAAAAAAGAAAATAGTTTCCTTTTAAATAAGTCTTCTCTTTTAAAAAGTATTAATAAATTTTTGCCAACTTTGTATTCGTAGCAAACACTAATATAATAAAGTTTTGGATACGGAGCACAAACTATAATGTTATATTAATCATGTTTTGAACATAATATATATATATATATATATATATATATATATATATATATATATATATATATATATATATATATATATATATATATAAGAGCCGGTTTATAAAGCAAGATCGTCGTCCGTCCTTTATTCCCACTTTTTTTATTTAAGGGCAAAAAATTCCTTTGTGGTCCCATCCACTTTTTTATTTAAGGACAAAAAAATGACATTTTATACTTTATATTACTAACTTTTTCTAAAAGTAGATAGAAAATACTTTATTATATTTCTATTTTTCTACTATATAGAAGCATCGGTTTACCCATTGCTTAAAATCGTCACTACTCTTAAAAAAAAAAATAAAAAAATAAGGTGGACCCCATACTAAAAACGCCAAGCAATATTAAAAAAAAAAAAGGAAAAAAAGTGGACCCCACCCTCTCCAAACTCATGAAAAAAAAAGTGAACCCCATATTAAAAAAATAAGCAATGTAAAAAAAAAAAAAAAAACGTGCACCCCATATATTAAAAAATCAAACAATATTCATGTAATTCCCAAAGTATCCCCATCAAGTCAATAATAGTGAATTCATTGCCACATGCGTATCAACCCATTAGTGGGAGCAAATGAAATTATTGCACAGCAAAAAACATGGACCCCATATTATTGTTTTTCTTCAAAAGGTTAAGTAGGCAAATACATACAATTTCCTTTCTTTTCTTATATTAGCCTGAGATCTAATCTAGTTATTTAATTGCTGTATTTGCTATTCGTAATGTCATTTATTTGTTATGTTTACTAAAATAAATATACTTAGAATATTTATATTTTAAAATAAGATAGAATTTAATTACTTTTTCATTTTTATTCTTACTCTAATAAATATGAAAAGAGATTAATATCAAATGGAGATCAAATAATGCATAAGGTAAATTAGTCAAATTCTAATTCTAATTCACGTTTTTTTTAAAAACCATGCAAAAGACAACATGACAAGTAAAATGAGCTAAACCGAGAATATTTACCAAAAAATTAAAAAATAGTATTTCTTCGTTTAAATAGAAAATCAATTTCTACTTTGTTTCGTTTTAAATATGTAAAATTAATTTAATAATTTGAATTTGAATTAGAATTATCCAAATCAAAATTTGATAAAAAATAATAAGTATTTTACACTTTCAAATTAATCGAACTAAAATTGAAAGTATCAACTACTTATATATATTCTTATTGTTTTATCTCAAAGAGAGAGAAAATAGTTTCCTTTTAAACAAGTCTTCTTTTTAAAAAGTATTAATAAATTTTGCCGACTTTGTATTCATAGCAAACACGAATATTATAAAGTTTTAGATACAGAGCACAAACTACAATGTTATATTAATCGTGTTTTGAACATAGTGTATATATATATTATCACTATCCAAACATAACTACATACACACTGTATACACTATAACAAAGTTGGCTTCAAAGACGGGCATAGGCCATCTAGTATATATAGAAGTGGGAGTTGGTGGGACGAACACAACATAAAAAATTTGTAAAGTGGCTATGTGGGACGAACACTGCTGAAATGAATCTTGTACCAAATGTTACCTAAATTGTACAATAAATGGGTGGGCCTATTTTAATGCTATCGGACATGTGTATGTGCTTCCTTCTTCAGCAAACCATGTGTACGTCATTTTATATACCAAGCCACACCATTTGAGTCTCATTAATACTCAAAGCTGAATATTTATTCTCTTCTCCTGTATACGTGTATGCACTTTAATTTTAATTCTCCAACATATATTTATTTCCTCCGTGCACTTTTACTTGTTCACTTTTGACTTTTCACGTTCTTGCTGATTTTTTTTCTTTTCTAATATATATAAGTGTGCAAGAGGGACGAACACAACAATAACAAATTGTACGAAAAGCTGTATGAGTTGTACACTAAATTTAGATTTATTTCAATTGTACTTGGTTTCTTTCCTTTTTATCCAGTTATGGGTCCATTTTATTTAACAAGTACTACTGCTCCCTCCGTCCCAAAAATATTGTCTTATTTTCTTTTTAGTATGTTCCAAAAAGATTGACACCTTTCTATATTTAGAAATAATTTAACTTTATGAGATCATTTACAGCCACACAAATATCTAAGGCTTGTTTTGGACCATACATTTCAAAAGTCTTCCTTTATTTCTTAAACTCTGTGCCAAGTGAAACTAAAATAATCTTTTTTGGGACGGAGGGGGTACTTGGTTTGCCACCTATTCTCTGTACACGTGTATTCCACTTTTACGTTATCATATTTCTTTACTTCTACACTTTATTTTATTACTCTATTATAGAAAGCACATGAAATTGTTCTCTAAGCAAGGACTAACATGTGTACATTTTAGAAGTTTAACATATACCTCTTGTGTGTTTAATTTTTAAGTCCCCACGTGTCCGCGGTATCTCAACTATCCTTTCATTTCCTTCATTTGGCATGTAGTCCCTCTGTCTCAATTTAAGTGTCTAAGTTTGACTAGACACGGAGTTTAAAAAATAAACATAGACTTTTTGAATCTTGTGGTTCTAAATTTAAAATGTGTATAATATAATAAAATATCGTTTGAATCTTGTGATTATAAACTTGACATGTAGTATATTTGAATTGTCAACTTACTAAGTATAAAAAGAGGCGGACATAACTAAAATAAGACAAATTTTAACAATAATTGAGAAATTAAGAGGAAAAATAAGAGGAAAAGAAACAAAATATGGAGACTCACTAAGAAGAATCGTGGTATCCTTTGCAAAATATACAAACCATAAAGACTAACTAAAGTGAGTAATGCCTTTCTTCTTCACTATTTCGGTGGTCTCTCAACCTTTATTCTACTTCTCGCTCGATAGTCGTAAATATACTCGATCGATCCGATTTTACTCTCGGTTACCATAGCTGGTTCATATAGTTGGTACTCTGAATTTGATATTTTCTTTTAATTTTTTCTGTTTAAATTAGAGTTTTGCTATTAATTTTGGTGAGTTTATTCTACAAATTTCTTTGTTAATTAGATGTAATGCAATGTCTCAATTGTCCTTTCATATCCTTCATTTGGCATATACTCCCTCTGTCTCAATTTAAATGTCTAAGTTTGACTAGACACGAAGTTTAAGAAATAAAGATAGACATTTAAATTTTATGGTTCTAAATTAAAAATGTGTATAATATAATAAAATATCCTTTGAATCTTCTGATTATAAACTTGACATATAGGATATTTGAATTGTCAACTTACTAAAAATAAAAAGAGGCGAACATAACTAAAATAAAATAATTTTTAACAACAATTGAGAAATTAAGGGGGAAAATAAGACGAAAAGAAACAAAAAATGGAGACTCACTAAGGAGAATCGCGGTATCATTTGTAAAATATACAAACAATAAAGACTAACTAAAGTGAGTAATCAAATTAATCATGTTGAGCCCCGTGCATCGCACGGGCATAGTTTGCTAGTATATATAGAAGTGGGAGTTGGTGGGACGAACACAGCATAAAAAATTTGTACGAAAAGCAATATGTATTGTACTATCAACTTTTCTCTATTTCACTATACTAAATGGACACGTGGATTCCAGTTCTCACCTCATTAGAGAGCCACATGTAGTACTATGTAATTATTAATGCTACATACTTGTGTTTAGTCTCTTTAAGTTTCTCGGGGCATTTAACTATAGGTGACTTTTAAGTCTTTTTTTTTGAGTGGAGGTGACTCAAGTTTTAATTATTGAGTGGAGGTAATGTTTTTTGATCAGTGATTAAGAGGTTTTGATCTTGCCCAAAAGTTTTCATTTTGACACTTTGACCCTTAACTTTATTTTTAACACTTTGCCCTCAAGTTTTATTTTTAAAACTTTGACCCAGCCAATATAAACCCTAAAATACCAAAATGGGTCAAAAAAAAAAAGGGCGCCAATAGCCGCACCCATTTTTGCTCTTTTCCCTCCTCTGTTCTTCTTCTCCTTCCTCGGTTCGTTTTTCCTCCTTCTTCTTCTTTTCCATCCGCCTGTTCTCATTCTTTTTCTCCCTCCATTCTTCTTCCTCATCTTCCATTCTTCCCCACCTTCTTCTATCCATTCTTTGTGCCATTTTGAAGAATACGCTCAACAAAGAAAAAACTAAACCACCATTTGCAATTTTTTTGGGATTTCGTTAGTGTCTACATGAGCATTACTTCATAAGTATTCTTTCCTTGCTTCTTCTTCTTCCATTGGTGCGACATTTTTGAAGAATTTGCTCAATAAAGAAAAAAGCGAAACCCGGCAGATTTTGCAATTTTTTTGGTAGGCATTACTTGAGAGTAATTTCCGTTCATTTAGTAAGTAAAATATTCTTGTTTTGTTTTAATTATTTATCCGGGTTTTGTCTTTGATTTTCCAACAATTTACAATAGCAATTGTACTTGTTGCAACAAGTGCTAAAACAGCTTTGTATAAGAGCTTCTAAATTTTTGCAACAATCGTTGTCGTTTTCGGTGAAATTTCTTGTAGTTTATGCAACAGCTATTGTAGTTGCTAACATAATTACAACAGATTATGTAGTTGTTGCAACTTCTATACTAATTGTTGTTAAATACGTAGTATGAATAAATTGCAACAGATTTGTGAGTTGTAGCAAGAAGTGTACTCAAGTATCTTATTTGTTGCAATAACTCACTGATCCGTTGGATTAGAACCAAATCAACGGAACCCAAAAATCGGACTCCAACAGTTAGTTCTTTGCAACAAGTGTATTACCCGTTGCAACAAGTAATATACTTGTTGCAACAACTACTAATATCTGTGGACATCTTGATTTGTCTTTGGATTAAACGAGAACTCAAAAAAGCTGAGCCGACTCCAACGCATTAGTTAGTTGTTGCAACAAGGATAGTACTTATTGCAACAGGTAATCCACTTGTTGCAACACCTGATTCATCTGTTCCAACAAGTCATTAAGTTATTGTATTTTGTTACTATACTGTCATGACCTTTTTTTTTAAAAACAAAATATATTCAGGTAGCATTAATGGGGGACTCAATAACAATAGGTGTTGATTGCCATGGCGAATGGATTGAGAAGAACAATCGATATATTTGGCGATGGAAGGTGATAACAACATGGTTAGCGGAACACTTTAGAATTGAAAATTAGAAAGGGGGAAGGATTGATTCTTGAGAAAGAAGAACACAAGTTCAAG
>NC_081346.1:31655876-31671703 GCF_029784015.1 Lycium ferocissimum
TACACTATTTAAAAACAAACCCCCAAAGGGAACAAATAGAACAAATACTGGTTTTGTCAAGCCCAACAAACCCTGTTTTCGAACTCCTAAGGAGAACGAGAACACAAACAACACTAAAAACTATAATTTCACAACCACATACACTATTTACAAACACACAAACCCCAACAACTTGAACAAATACAACAAATAAGGGTTTCTCAAGCATTGAACAACAAAATAAACAACATTGTAGACAAACCCATGTTATTCTTCTTCTTCTCTGACCAAAATCATCATTTTCACACTTTGATTTCAAAACCCTAACTTTAAAAGAAGAAAGAGTTGAGCGATTTTACCTGAGAGAAATGGAGAGCAGCAGTTCATTGCTGAGTCGGCTTTTGAAAAGGTTGATGACGGTTTCAAGAAGCACATTTAGCAGTTGAGATCACGAACACTGGATTTGAACGTTGAAAGTTTGAAGGAGCAGTTGAGATCGATCGTGTGTTTTGAATGAATTCGTGTGTTTTGATATGGACCGATGTTGAGTTTGAAATAACCTGTAGTTGGATTAAATGGTTTGGGGTCTTTTTTGTATTTTATAAAAGATTAACAAGTTTGGCAAAATACATTTTCAATCCCAATTTTCTTAATCCCAAATTTAATTGGGTTTTGACTTGATGTGGTCCCTACAAGTCACCTCTAGTAATTTCCAAACTTAAAAGTCACCTTCAGTTAAATTTTTGAAGTTTCTCTCTCCTAGGCTATCTGGAATTTTCCTTCATTCTTGTCTTCTCTTTATTTGGTAAGGTTTTGAATCTTCTTCTTGGCTTCTCCTTCTTCTTCAAGTATATATCGGATCTATATGATCTGCTGAGTGATACGACCAAGGGCATTAGGTGTTATGGTAAATTAGTGGTGCTCTTTTACATTTTCAAGACATGTACACGTGTAGATTTTGTTGCAGACCCACTTGATTTTGCCTGCCCCAATTTTTTCTTTGTAAAATTTGGTAAGCAATCTATCATTTGGCTTTTACGATTTCTCTCCATCCTTTGGTGAGTTTTCTATTTTCTTTTTTTGATCTATTTTCTTTTGTTTTTTATCTTCTATTTTCTCTGCTTAACTCTTCTTTTTTATTTCTATCTTTTACTTTCCCTGTGTAATTTTGTTGCATTTTCTGTTCTTTCTAAAACAATTTGGTGACTTTTCAGTTTCCCCTTCCTTGCCTTTTCCTCTGTTTTTTCAATCATGCGTATGTTTCAATATGAAAATTTTGGGTCTAATTTTTTCTAACTTCTATCAGGTTGTTTTCTGTGTAATTAGTTTCCAATAGATAGCAGAACTTCCCAGAGTTCTGATAATCTACACTCGGAATTGAATGAAGGATGTAAATGAGCTCTTTTTTATCTTTATGAAATAAAAACAAGAATTTATAATGGCTGTAGCAGGTACTGATTCACAATATCTGCAACTACATGCATGATATTACATTACTCCTACATATATTGTGTTTGTTTCTTTAGTACAATGGTTGTATGTATTTGGCCCTTTTTCCTGTTCATGTATATTGTAGGAAAAAGGGAAAGCAAAATTGTTTTAACCAGAGCAACTGAAGCACGTAGCCCTTTAAGATCTTTTAGAATGCTTTGAGGACAAGCAAAATTGTTTGCCTTACTTGCTGAATTTATTTGCCCGAAATTTGACCGCTCTGCATTAGGAACTTCTTGGATCTTGGAAATTGGAATAGAATGGTTCAAGGGTCCTAGACGAAACAATTTATTTTCTTTTCTTTTGTGTATATAATAAGTGTGAATTTTGTGGTAAGACCAAGGGCATTACTGTAAATATAATACAAAGTGTGGCTGTTATGGTAAATTATTCATTTAAGCAGGACTCAAATATTCTTCGTACTAGGTCATAATGTTTGTATCCGCTTACCTTCATTGAATTTTTGGTGTAAATATTGTAGCAGTAATGGTATTAAGACGAACTCAATGGGAATAGAGAAGGGCTATGTGAACGAAATTCCCAAAGGTCAGTAAATGCATTTATGCTCAGTCAATTATTTCAGTTGTCTTTATGTTCTACATTAGAGTTGGCAAAAATGAGTTAGTCACCCGCCTTTCTATAAAAAACCACCAGTAAAGCAGTTTCTTATAATTTTGTAAGACTTATGAGAAAGAAAACAACTGGGCTTGCAGTAGGGGAAACGAGGTTGTTGAAAGTCGAGGTGAGCAAGAAGAAGAGTAGATTATGGTAGGTCATTGGTGAATTCCTGAGATTCTATGTTTTGTTGGAGAGAATATGTAGGAGTAGCTTTTTATTTAAAGAAATTTCTATTCGAGTATTTTAGCTATTTATTTTTGCCATGAATGTGTAAGTGGTCATGTCTAAAATAGTTGGAAGTACTTATCAAAAAAAAATTTATAGTTGGAAGTATGGCGAACAAAAGCATCTCTGCTTTGGCGATAACTGAATTAAGTTCTGACTAGCTGTTTTAAGCTAATTTTGACACTACTAAAAAGTTGTAATTAGGTCCTTGGTAGTAGAACTGGCAATAAAATGATTTGCGTCTAATATTTGGTGTATCTTATCTCATATGTTTTTACTATATACCTTCTCAAAAAATGTTTTTACTATATAACCATCTCATTTCATGTGGATTTGGCATGTAATCTACAGCTTCATATCTGATTTGAGTTCATCCTTGACGTTTACAATGATCAGTGGCTTACTTTCATCCACTAGACCCCCTAAAAGTTCTTCATTTACATTCTCATGTTTCCCATAAAGTACTAATAGTAAATATGAGTTAGAAAAGACTTCAATATTAAACAGAAAATTAAGAAATGTTGGAGATTTTGGGTGTCTTTTTCTTCTTCAACTTTGGCATAATTGATCTTTTACAAGTACTTTTGGTGTTTGTCTCTAACAAGTTCTGCTTAAAGTGAGACCAATGGTGTTATCAGTGGCTTTTTATTTCTCGCTGCGGAGAAACAGGAAAATGGATAGTTCTATGTAAGTACTTGCTACATTTGCAGATTCCCCTATTTGGGCATAGGGACTAAAGGAAAGCATCTCTGTTCTTGACTTGAAATAGAGTAGTACATCTTCAACTATAAGTTCCTTCACACAAGGCAAATTATTCATCCGCAGATTCTCATACAGTTCAGTGATGTCGGCAAATTTAAATTTGCTTTATTAAAAAAGAGAATGAACAAGGACAATATTTTGATAGTGCTTTATAGTTTCATCATGCTATAACTACTGATATCATTTTGCTCAGGATTCATTATTAATGAAAAGCTTCCATTCTATTTCTATCATTGGCATCTTTTTAACACTAAAGTATAAATAATTAATTTATTAATTTTTTTCATTTTATATCTTGGTCAGTAGAAAATATGTACAGACAACTTTTCTAATGGTCATATAAAAACAAGATATGCTGGTGTCACTCGAGGATGACAATTTGGTTTTGGACTGAGCGTAAAAAAGGAGGCAAATCCAATGTAATCTTACCGCAAATCTGGTCTTGGCATCTGATGAATTTCCTCTTGGCCTTGGACGATTATCTTAGGATACATTATGCTATATGAAGTGGCATGCTTTTTTTGTTACTGACTCATGATGATTGTTTGACTCACATAAATTTGCAGAAAACAGATATCCAAATGTGCAGCGGGTGTTTAAGGTTTCTAAGGTAATTTCAATTGTATTCTTAGTGCTCTTTGTTCTCTTGAAAATTCCTTGTAGGTGGTTATATATAAAATTATATCATTTACTACATCTTCATGAACTTTCGACATCTACATGGCATGGATCTTGACGCCCTGCCTTTGCTGTACTCACCACCCATTATGTGTCTTATTAAGTCAAGTTAGTCTTTCTAATTAATTTTTTATGTGATGGATGCCTAATACAAGGTTATGTTCTCATAAAATTCATATAAGTGGCAAGGAAAGAGAAAGAAACACACACACCCCCCCCCCCACACACACACAACATTGGGCATTAGCTCGAGAATTCATGAAGTGCTTTTGCCTAGATATATTGGAGTTTGTGAATAAGATCGACGACTTTATGTGTGCTGTATGTGTTTTTTAAGTCTCTATGTTATGTTCTTCCAACTGTTTAAAAACTGAAAATATGATAAGTTCATTTCTATTTGTATTACTTTTTATTTTATTTTCATATCTTCCTGTTAGCATCTGAGACGAGAAGTACAATTTAAAATTTAGGAATTGAAGTGTTGTTATATAGCCCATTATAGCTCAACAAATTGGAGGCAGGTAACTTCATCATTAGTCAAGTAATGTCCGAGGCAATATCTTGATGAGCCACTTAGGTTGTTGTTGGTTCTCTTTTTTCTAACTAAAATAAGATAAAATAAAAAGATGAAGGTCATGGTCAGTATTCTTTAATCCTAATAACACAATTAAATTTGTTAATTTCATTTCTCTGATTATGAGATGTGATAAACTGGTATTTAGAGAGTAGTAGTGTGAAAAGCAAGTAAATAAGATGAAATAGGAAGAAAAGATAGTAAGGGGAATGACCCAAATCATTTATCTTTATTGTGAAACATGTGAATTATGTACTTGTGTTAAGCATGATTCAGCAGAGCATGATTGTGAACAAGAGTTAGAAGTTGAATTGCTTATATGAGGAGATTGAATTGCATTGTGGAAATTGGGTTCTCAAAAATCTTTTTAACAATTGGGAGTTATCAGACATGGTCTTTATTGTTGGAAAGGAAATGTGCTAGCTGATAAGCTAATTTTAGCAGAGCTTTTTGGTTTTAGTTCATCAGTTAAAGTTGTCCACCTGCGATATACAAGTTATTCACAGTTACATGTGTCAACATGTTTCAATCTGGGAGTCATTTTTGTATTTCTGCTTTGCCTCGTGCTCTTTTACTGTTTGAAGCCTATGCTGAAATCTTACAGGTTGCTCCGTCACAAGAGAAAAAATTTCAATCCTTTCATCCTCAAAGGTCTCCGTCACATGTACATGAGTCTTCATATAGAAGATGAAACGACTTACATTTACTTCAGCGGATGTATTTCTATAAAGCCCTTTGATATATTTGTATTCTCATATATTGTCATGATTCAATCAAAGATAGTTATTATAACGTAATAACCCAAATTAACCATATTGGGCCTGTGCATTGCATGGGCAAACCTTGCTAGTTTATTTTAGAACGTAGGATGATTAGAAAATTCATGAGGAGATAAATATGAGCACCACGTGACAGGCATCTGAAGTCGACACTGTTGTCATATTAATGATTTTATTTTTGGGAATTTACATAAATATACAATTCAACAAGCTAAATTTCATCCGCATAGCCAATTAAAAAAATTACATCTTTGTAGCCCAACAAAATATAACCAGTTGCACAAAACCTCATCTTTTCAAGCAAATCTAGAGATTTCATCCATTTTCATCCAACACTTTTGTCACCACTCAACCCGGGGGCCATGACGGGCACCCGGAGCTAAACTATACAATTCAACAAGCTAAATTTCATCTGTATAGACAATTAAAAAAAATTACATCTTTGTCTCCCAACAAAATATAACCCAAATGCACCAAACCTTATCTTTTCAAGCAAATCTAGAGATTTCATCCATTTTCATCCAACTCTTTTGTCACGACCCAATCGGAAAGCCATGACGGGCATCCGGAGCTAACACACCGAACAGCTCTAAATATACATCTCATAAACATTCCTGGGTGGACCATAAAGATAGCTCCTGGATATCATAATCTGTAAGGACATATATCACAATATAACAGCACATCTCTATATAATCTTCAACAACAAGACTACTAAAATGTTATACAATGATATGAACCGGTAGGGTTATGAAATGTCTAACTATACACACATGTCTACGAGCCTCTACATAGAATACAAGTGACCATAAGGACTAATACCAATAGACTGCAGCTCCGAAGTAAGTGGAATGCTCCTAAGAATCAGTTGATAAATCACCTACGGGTCAAATTCGTGTACTTGTCTACCTGCGGGCATGAACGCAACGTCCTCAAGAAAGGACGTTCAAACAATGTACTGAGTATGTAAGGCAGAATAACAAAATAATAAGAAATATAGAACATAATATGAGATAAAGATAACCTGTACATCTGATTGCCTCATAAGGCGGATACCATGCGTGCTTAGCTTTCTTTTTTAAAAAAAATCATTCTTCATATATATATATATATATATACTGCTGCGGAACGTGCAGCCCGATCCATACCCATATATCCCGCGTTCGGGACGATGTCATGATATACCAACTGATCAGGTGGCTGTGTGTATATAACTCCTTGCCCTTTTCCCATATCCCCTATATACATATATATACATCGTATACATATATAATATAAGTAGCATGCATGGGAGCCCAAATAAAAGTTACCACTTTATCGGAGTGACATAAGGTCGGTAACCTTTGATTTTTATTATGGAACAATCATCATCGCTATATCTCCCCTTGAAAGAACAATGATTATAAGGTGAGATCAACAACAATGAATAAGATCAAGGAAATCATGAAATAAGCTCAACAATCTCATCATAGCATTTAAAATCATAAACTTTAAAACTTCTAGAAACGGAATCATCATCATCATCATCATTTTCATCATGAAAACATAATCATCTTTAGCGTCATAGAAACTTTAAGAATCATGAATCTTTAGCTTTTGGAAATAAGGACATTATGGAAGACATGTATGGATTCACAAGGAAGAAGTCATCATTGTCATCATGGCCCTCATAGAAAACATCTTATCTTTAATATCATAAAAACCTTGAGAATCATGAACTTCTAGCTTTTCGGGAACAAGGATGTTATGGAAGACATATATGGAATCGTAATGTAGGAGTCATACCTTTAGAAAGAAAGGGACTAGACTTACATACCTTTTCGGTCGCCTTAACTTTAACTATTTAACGCTTATCCTCCTAAGCTCGTAAATCTACATTCACGAGAATTCATATTATCGTTAGGCTTATCGTCATATGCTTGTCTTAAGCCCTCAAATTAATTCCTTTTAAAATCTGCTGAAATTTGGGCATCATCTCCCCTGTTTATATCCCTAGCCCGAAATCACAATACCAACAAAACAACAACAATAGCAATACTAATATCAACAACATCATCATCAATACCAAAATATTCCATAAAACATCTCACACGATGTTTTTCAGCATACAACAACAATATACACTTCCTTTCTTCCCAATCAAGGAGCATAATCTCATCAACACACCAACAACATTAGATAACATCCATATACATGTAAATCAGCCCAACCAAACGGCCACAACATTCTTAAAACAGTCCATAAACACAACAAGTACAACACAACACTTTATGACCTTTCCTCCATAACTATTTTCACTTTTAAGACTTGCTAAACCTTGAAATCAACTCAACATAAGAGATAGGATGAAGAACATGCCTTATACTTGAAGAAATTTAGCCATACCAACTTTCTTCAAGACCAAACTCGCCACAACATCAAGTAGAAGCAAGAACAATCACCTTTCATGGACTAGTTTGGTGTAATTTTGTTAAATTCTTGATTTAATCGGCTATAAATGTTTGGGGAATGTGTTAGGAGATTGCTAGAACTCATGGGAGTGTAAAATGATGAAAAAATGGGGTTGATGGGGGGGGGGGGTAGGGGTGGGTTTATACCCCTTGAAAGTCGGTGGAACCGACTTTCCTAAGTGGGACCCGCGGAAGCCATTTGGCAGTTTGGAGGGTTATATTAAAATGGCCATAACTCTTTACTCCGATGTCGTTTTGACTAACGGTTTGTTGAGTTGGAAATTAGACTCGATGAATTTCATTTTAGGCTTTTGAAACACCTTAAAACTCCTAATATACCTGGAGATATACCCCTCCAAAGTTGACCCAATATTCTGCCAACTTTTTTCCAAATTTTCGACAAACTTATTTTCTTCGATTTGCTTGGTTCCGGAATCTTCCAAAACTCTCCATACATGATATTTATCATTAATAATACTTGATAATGGTCATGTCCTTTGGTTTCAAGGTTGTCCTTCCCGGTTACGACTTACGAGATCGTAATTTATCCTGTGCTTCATTGTTACGAACTTCCCATGGCTTGTACCTTTCAAAACTTCATGAGACGTCTCCGATACTCCATTAATACGGTGAAGTATATGGCATGCTCATGCTCTGAAAATGTGAGGTGTAACATCTTTTGTCATGACCCAACCCGAGGGCCATGACGGGCAACCTGAGCTAAACTACCGAGCACCACAAAACGTACTTCTCATAGTCATATCTAAGTGGGCCATAAAACACTTTCATTTGGTATTTTGGCCTAAATTCCTTGACTCCTCGATACTCCATCAAATCCTTTTTTTTGATGACTGCATGTGTTTCTATAGTCCCATATTTAATAATGCCCGAACTCTTTCTTCTATATCGAGGATCATCGAAATAAGCAAGAATACTATTTCGACGGAAAATACCATTTACGGGGATTTCAATCGAGATAATCGAACAGGCGAATTAGTTCATTAATCAGAAGGACACAAGCCCAAAAGCCCTATAAATATATATATATATATATATATATATATATATATATATATATATACGCGCGCGTCATCAAACTGATCTCAAGTACACAAGCCGACAAGGCTATCAAAAATATGATGACACAACAAAGTATGGACCGAGATGGTCATAGAACTTCTAATTGTACATATCTGTCTACAAGCCTTTACATAGAGTACACAACATGATAAGGACGGGACAAGACCCCGCCATGCCCAAATGTACACAAAAGGATCATACTGAGCTGAGCTGCAACTCTGAAACAAGTGGAGTGCTCATGTACTAACGCTAAGATGGAAGCCTAAGGATTTGTACCGTCTCCCTGTCTACCTGCGGGCATGAACACAGCGTCCATAAACAAAAGGATGTCAGTACAAATAAAGTACTGAGTATGTAAGACATGGAAAGCAACATAACATAGATATCAAAATGACAAGAGATAAAAGAGATAACCTGTGCATTTGATTGCCTCTTAAGGTAGATGTCATGCATGCTTGCCTTTTTAATTTAAAAAAAAAAAACATTTTCATACATATACATATATCATAATACCGTACCCGACCATATAGGCTCGGTGTCATCCGTACCCGGCCATAATAGGCTCGATTTTATCCGTATCCAATTGCAGTGGTATGTACAATAGGTGCCGTACCGGGCCGACTATAGCGCGACTTGATGTGAGAAAATAGCTACATATATATATATATATATAAGCATGCATCAGAGCCCAAGGAAAAGTTATGACTCCATCGGAGTGACGTAAGGTCGGTAACCTACGATTATCATTATGAATCTATCATCATCATCATCATATCTTACCTTGAAGGAACAATAATCACAAGATGAGATCAACTTAAACAAACAAGATCAATAACCATGAGCCAAAATCAATAATCATGAGGTAAAGATCAACAATATCATAAGAACATCAAGAAACATAAGCTTCTACTATTTCTAAGAGAGGAATCATTATAGACATCATTTGTGTAAGTTCGTATTGATAAGATCATGCCATAAGAAAGAAAGGGACAGCCTTAACATACCTTGTCATCTTACTTAAAAACTCAACATCTATCCTCCCGAGCTTGCAAATCTACATTCAAGATAATTCAAACTAAGGTTAAGTCGTCGAAACGCTTATAAGATCAAACTAAACTGTTAGGTGAGCTAACAGAATTTGGGCAGCATTTCTCTCCTATATCACTTACTTCCACCAAATTCTAAAACAGCTCCTAAACTTCATTAACAACATCAACAATACCATAGCCAAGAGATTATATTCAAACTAAACTTAAAACTATCCAAAACTTCCTTACAAATTCAATCCATAGCCAATAATTTCAACATAACATCTTATAACCTTTCTACCATGATTCTCTTCATCTTTAAGGCTTGATAAACCCTCAAATGAACTCAACATAGGAAACAAGATGAAGAACATACCTTATATTTGAAGAAAATCAACTTACACAATTTGTTTCAAGACCAAACTCTCCACAACTCCAAGTAGAGCCAAGAACAATCACTTTCTAGGGATTAGTTAAGGATTTTATGGCTTGATCTCTTCTCGATTTGATTTGAGATGTTTATGGGTGTTTTTGGATGTTTGAGAGAGATTAGAAGGTCACCAGGGTTTTAATTTGATGAAGAAGAATGATCCCAAGTCGTGGGAAAATCATTTTATAGGCCAAAACAAAAATGTCTACCGAATTTAAAGTTTCTAGAATTCTCGGGCAAAGTACGGTCAAAAAGTGCAGGACGCACTTCAAAGAACGGGCCGTACTTTTAGACCACACTTGGGAGGGTCAAAATCCACATTCTAGAAATTTTGGGTGAAGTGCGGGGCAAAAAGTGTGGGACGCACTTCAAAGAAAGGCCCGTACTTCTATCCCTTACTTCTTAGAATCGTGATTTTTCAGTTGCATTGGAAAGAAGCCTCGCTGAACTTGGATTTACATAGGTTATGGATTCCATAACTCCTCATATTCTAGGAGATATGCCTCTTTCAAGGTGGACCAAAAATCCTGTTCAAAATTTTGCCAAGTTTTTTTAAATTTTTGACAAACTTAATTTCTTCGATTCACTTAATCCTGAAACCTTTAGACACTTGTTATAAGTCCTCCTTAACCTTATAAGGGTTCCATGACCTCTCCAGGCTTATGTTGGTTTACTTACGATGCAATGACGCGAAAATTTTCGAGGTGTAACATCCTTCCCCTCTTAAGAACATTCGTCCTCGAATGTTAGACATTTAGGGGTTTTATCAAAATTTCGGCAGAGTCTCCCCTGTAACTATATCACTACCATCCTGTCACAACAACCCAAAATATACAACGGGCCATAACAAGCAATTGCAATAATGGCCTCACACGACCAGAAATCATAAAAATAAAGAATAATGCACCTGAAGACAATGGTATCTCTGTCTGAGCCTCCTCTAGAGTAGAAACAAATGCAGATTCCTGGATCTCATATCTTCTTTAGCTTCCCAAGTCATTTCCTCAACATTTCTGTTCCTCCAAAGGACCTTAACTGATGCTACATCTTTATTTCTTAATCTTCGAACTTGTCTGTCTAGAATGGCAATGGGAACCTCTTCATATGATAGTTGCTCGGTAACCTGATCATTATCTACGGGAACGATTCTGGAAGAATCTCTGATGCACTTATGAAGCATTGATAAATGGAAGACTGGATGGACTGATACCAAATCTGGAGGCAAATCTAACTCATAGGCCACCTGGCCCACTTTACGTACAATCCTGTAAGGTCCAATATACCGAGGACTAAGCTCACCTTTCTTCTTGCCAAATCTCATTACGCCTTTCATGGGTAACACCTTCAGGAATACCCAGTCATCAATCTAAAATTCTAAATCTCATCGACGATTATCTGCATAAGATTTCTGACGACTCTGGGCTGCCAATAATCAATCCTGAATAAGTTTGACCTTCTCCACAGCTTGTTGGACCAAGTCTGGTCCTACTAACTTAGTCTCCCCCACCTCGAACCATCCAATTGGTAATCTACACCTCCGCACATGTAGAGCCCTATACGGGGCCATCTGAATACTGGAATGATAGCTATTATTATATGCAAACTCAATAAGCGACAAATGATCATCCCAGCTACCTTTGAAATCTATCACACATGCCCGTAACATATCCTCAAGGGTATAAATAGTACGCTCAGCCTGCCCGTCTGTCTGGAGATGGAATGCGGTGCTAAGACTCACCTGAGTCCCCAAACCCTTCTGAAAGGACTTCCAAAAGTTCGCTGTAAATTGTGCACCCCTATCGGAGATGATGGGTACCGGAACACCATGGAGTCGTACTATCTTATTGATATAAAGCTTCGCATAATTCTCGACTGAGTAAGTAGTCCTGACAGGCAGAAAATGGGCTGCTTTTGTAAGTCTATCAACAATCACCCATATAGAATCAAACTTACGCTGAGAACGGGGCAAGCCTGTAATGAAATCCATATTTATTGCTTCCCACTTCCACGTCAAAATCTTGATAGCCTGCAATAATCTACCGGGCTTCTGATGCTCAATCTTCACTTGTTGGCAATTAGGACACTGGGCCACGAACTCTGCTATGTCCTTTTTCATTCCATCCCACCAATAAACTTCTTTAATATCATGATACATCTTCGTCGTTCCCGGATGAATAGAATAACGGGAACAGTGAGCCTCCCCCATTATCTGACGATGTAATCCTGCAACATCAGGAACACATAGTCTGCCTCGAGACCTGAGAACTCCATCTTCAGCAATCTCAAATGGCGACTTTTTCTTCTGAGGAGTTGTGTCTATGTAATGAACTAACATAGGATCCTCGTACTGACGCTCGGCCAATCTCAGCTACCAAAGACGAAACCGCTGAGTCCTGAATAGTAACCCCTGTATCTCCCGAGTCCAACAATCAAACTCTTAGGCTAGATAACTGCTGAAGCTCATGAACTAGCTCCCTTTTCTCTGGCTGAACATAAGACAAGATACCCATGGATTTGCGGCTAAGGGCATCGGCTACCCATGGGTGAAGTGCGGGCAAACAGTGCGGGACACACTTCAAAGAACGGCCCATACTTCTATCCCGTACTTCTCAGAATCGCGATTTTTCAGTTGCATTGGAAAGAAGACTCGCTGAATTTGAAATTTCATAGGTTATGGATTCCATAACTCCTCATATTCTAGGAGATATGCCTCTCTCAAGTCGGACCAAAAATCCTGTCCAAAATTCTGCCAAGTTTTCCCAAATTTTCGACAAACTTAATTTCTTCGATTCACTTAATCCTGAAACCTTTAGACATTTGTTTAGCACTTGTTAGAAGTCCTCCTTAACCTTATCAGGGTTCCATGACGTCTCCAGGCTTATGTTAGTTTACTTACGACGCAATGACGCGAGGTGTAACAACTTTTTCTCTTTCCTCTCTGCAATACACCTACAACTTAATTTGTTTTTTTTTTTCTTCTTTTTGTTTTCCTTTTCATTTTTTCGTTCCTAAATCAAATTGAACTTTTTTTTGTTTCATTATTTTCTATTTTTCATGCTTATTTTTTTCTAAAATTCGCAAAAAAAAAAAAAAAAAAAAGAGCATACTGCTATGATTGTTTGAACTTGAGCTACTCAAATACATTCTTATACATAATTATAAATTAAGACACATTGTGTATAAACTTTTATACACTGATATATTTATGATTATACAATATTGTACACAATTATACAAAATTATACAATATATACACCCATGTATATAATGTTTAAATTATGTATCTACACTGTAGTAGTGTGTATAAACATTGATTATATATTTTTGTACTAGAGAAAACCTTTCAGCCACCCCTACATGTCTATTTCAACACCAAAATCACCATATACACCCCTCCACACACACACACACACACACACAAAAATAAAAATGAAGACGAACAAGAAGAAATTTATAGCCTATACACTAAGATACATTGTGTATACATTCTTATACACTGATATATTTACGATTATACATAATTATACATAATTATACAATATACACACACATTTATATAATGTTTAAATAATGTATCTACACTGTAAAAGTGTGTATAAACATTGATTATATACATTTGTACCAGAGAACACCTTTCAGCCACCACTCCATCTATATTTCAACACCAATATCACCACACACACAAAAAGAAGAAGACGAAATTTATAGCCTATACACAGCCAAACGCATAAGACTTTTTTTTTCTCAGAATCAACATCTCAAATGAAAGAAAAATAATGAACCAAAAATAGAACTTCAGAGCACAACCAGCAGTCGCTGCTAGGAAGATAGATTCGACGGATCAAGTCCGAGTCGGTGCAAGTGCGTCGGTGGCTAGTGCAGCTCTGATGATAGAACAAATCGTGACAATGACAGTGAAAAATGTTCTTCGAGACCATTTATGCTTGAGAGAGAAGAAAGTGAAGAGAAATTTAAAGATTTTGACTTAGTATGAAATGGATTTTTCAGATCTGGGATGAATTAGAGAGAGGAGAAGAGAAATAGGTGGAGAGAGAGAACATTGTGTCGAGAGTGAGTGATGAAAAATGAAAAGTGAAGGACGTGTGGGTGTTTCTCAGTACAAATTGGGCCTCTTCTGGTAATAATAAAAATATGGGGGACGCTACGTTTCATGCCTTACATACTCGCATACTTTGTTTGTACTGACACCTCTTTCGCTTGGGGGGCGCTGCGTTTCATGCCTGCAGGTTCAGGTTGACGATCCGCCTCCGTAGGTTGCTGTTCAGCTGATATTGGAGCATTCCCCTTGTCTCGGAGTTGTTGTTGTGTTTTGGTACGTTATATTTTTATTGTATATACGGGTATGGCGGGGCCCTGTCCCGACCTTGTTATGTCATGTACTCTATTAGAGGCTTGTAGACAGTTATGGTACAGTTAGACATTCTATGGCCCCTCGGCCTATATTTCGTTGCATAGTTGTGTATGATGGCCTTGTCAACTTGTATAGTTTTGTCCAACATAGTTACATATGCATGTTCTTTAGGCTAATTCCTTTTCAGTATATTTCTTTTATGATTTAGCGGGTTTCCATCTGACGACCATAATGGTCCACCCTTGTTTATGATTACGATATGATAACATGATTAGTGGTGCTCGGCATATAGGGCCCGGGTACCTGTAATGGCCCTCCGATTTGGGTCGTGACAAACTTGGTCTCAGAGCAGTTCCGTCCTAGGATTGTCTACAAGCCGTGTCAAGCAGAGTCTTGTTTATGGTGTGTTATGCACCACACTTATAAACAGGAGGCGACATGTCATTTAGGAAGGTTGTCCTTCTTTCTCATCTTAGATTGTGCGTTAGAGCCGTATTATCAGGATTCCTTTTCTAATAATGTGTTCTGATTTCAGCGATGCCTGTGATGACAAGAGCTTCAGCTAACTAGAGAAGTAAGGCTATGACAGAGTCGGGTGCCACCGGTAGATATGGGCCAGGGTGAGTCCCAAAGTGAGGCCCCATCTAGATCTTCTTAGAACCCTTCCGTTCTAGAAAGGTCTAGAGGAGGCTAACGACTAGGGCACCACCAGTTATCGCGCTGATATGCCGGCCGGGGAGATGCGGGATGCGCATTCGGTTATTGACTCGGTTAGTAGCCGCTCGGAGCCCGGTGTCGAGCACGGGTACCGTTATGCGACGAAATTTGTTAGTGCCGAGGGGTTCGGGAATTCGTCAATTTTACCCTCCCAAATTTTTTTGGGGGGAAACCGAAAGGGCTCGCCAATTTTTTTTTTTGAATGCAGGGAATGAGGGGAATCTTTGCACCGAGTCGAAAGGGTTTGGGTTTCTCCGTTTCGGGATTTCCTTCGGTATGAGACCGGAATTTTTTCCCGGGGGACAAGCCCCCCGCCCGGGAGGGGTTTTCAAGGTTTTTTTTCTTTTTTGCCCCGGGGGACCCGACGGGGTCGAGTCAAAGATTTTAATCTTCCGGGGGGAAAATGAGTGTTCGGGAGTATAGTTCGGGGAACTCACTGCCGTATGCTCCCACGATGTGGCCGAGAGGAGATCGAAAATACCCGTTTAGGGGATTGGGCCCTATTTGATTAAGATTGTACGGCCTCACTTTGGGGGGTATGGATATTTCCAAACGGCTTATGCTCGGGGTTGGGAGTGGAAAAAAAGGGGGCGTCAAAGCGGGTTGGGGGCAGTGACAGATATTTTTGTTTCCTTTGGGGAGAC
>NC_081346.1:31671803-31697252 GCF_029784015.1 Lycium ferocissimum
GAAAACACAAAAAGAGGAAGGAGCACCCTTCGTTCACATTAGACCAGCCCTCATGTTCACACTAGAGCTTCTAGAAGTCCTAATTGGGGTCGCTAGACTTGTTCTTTACGTAGGCGCATTTGGGCTTCAATCCACATCCTCTCGGGCTTCAATTTTGGTCTCCTCGGCTTGAACACTTGAGTCATCACCATGGTAATTTGGATTGCATCAGTTACTTTCATGCCTTACATACTCAGTACTTTGTTCGTACTGACACCCCTTTCACTTGGGGGACGCTGTATTTCATGCTCGCAAGTTCAGGTAGACAGGTTGACGATCCGCCTCCGTAGGTTGCTGTTCAGCTGATATTGGAGCACTCCCCTTGTCCCGGAATTGCTGTTGTGTTTTGGAACGTTATATTTTGTTGTATATACGGGTATGGTGGGGCCCCTTACCGACCTTGTTATGTCATGTACTCTATTAGAGGCTTGCAGACAGTTGTGGTACAGTTAGATGTTGTATGGCCCCCTCGGCCTATATTTTGTTGTATAGTTGTCCATGATGGCTTTGTTGGCTTGTACAGTTTTGTCCAAAGATAGTTATATACGCATGTTCTTTGGGCTTATTCTTTTCAGTATATTTCTATTATGATTTAGTGGGTTGCCATCTGATGACCCTAGTTGTCCACCCTTGTTTATGATTACGATATGACAAAGATGATTAGTGGTGTTCGGCAGGTAGGGCCCGGGTGCCGGTCATGGCCCTCCGGTTTGGGTCATGACAATATGGTATCATGCGAGCATGTCTATTACTAGCTGAAAAACACAGGTAATTGAACTAAAGGTAGAATTCCAGTACTTGTCAACTTCTGGTTCAACTCCCTGTGAAATCAGAACATCAATAATCTTTTTCATGACAGCATCATGTTGACATGGATGTACCGAAGCATGTTTTCCTGGGAGATGCGTATGGTCTTCAATGTTCACCTGAGTATAATAATATTTGCAACCAACAATAAAAGTAAAACGATAGACAGAAAAACCAATGAGGAATTCACATGCTTATTCACACGGAAAAGCTCAAAACAAATTCAGATGAATCTAAAAAAGAAATAAGGGTAAAAAATACACATGCTTAAAACCACACTCCAGGGGAAAACAACACTACTTCTCTAACTTGGTTAGAAATTGTAAAAGAATTAGACTAGTGCAACAACCGGCCTAAATTATATCGTACTGTCTGTAACTCAAAACCAGTCTATTCTTTTTCAACAAAAAATCTGATTTGTCGCAAATTTAACTGAAGCTGCTCTGTAAACTGGACATAAAACATGTGGCTCACCATTTTACGTGCATGAGCTTCACTGACATCTTCAAGTAAAGTTCAGGTTGCAGAAGCATCCTTGACTGCCATATAAAAATGCAGCATTTATTTACTATGTAAACAAAAATTTAGCCCTCATGAAATGCCAATGGCCCAAAACTTTTCACAGTTGATCGGTTTTCAAACAATTATAAAGTTTTGCAGAGGACCATGATGCATCCTAAGAAGGGGAACTTTATTTCTTCCAAAGCAACATACATTATGTCCTGTAGAACGAAGCTTTACCTTATCAAAAAATATAAATTTACAAGACTTTCAATAGCGAACCACAATGATCCAACATAAATTGAATTGTTAAGTATGAATAGTTGAATATAGTGCTTCAAGCAGTACTCAGAAATAGGCAAAAGAATATGAGCATTAAAATAAGTAATATATAGTCCATCGCAAAGAAACATTTTTCTGTAGATAAAAGAAGTAGAAGCATGGCATGACAAATAAATAAAAAGATGAAGGTTGGATTTTGGGAATTCAGTAAATTCTCAGCTTTTCAGAACCAACAAACTCAAAGATGATAAGCTGTGATACATTGCATTAGATTTCGCTGCAAAATTATAACTTCCTTTGTGAATTGAAAGATCAAGGTAAACCATAGTTTTGCTATAGGAAATCTGCCGAGAAATGAACATCAAGATAGATTTCAGTTGGATAAAATCATGCCTTCTCATTAATTTATGGATTTAATGATAAATAAAGGAAAAAAACAACAGGAGGAAAATCTGAGTACTTCAAGAACATCTACAAAGTGATACCAGAAAGAAAGGGAACTCTTGGGATTTTCTATTCTAGGAGCTAACAACCATCTACTGAGATGACAGGTGTAAAATCAAACTTTTTGATGCAACCAATACATATATGACCAATTCTTGGGGCATTATCCATTTCTTTAAAGGTGATGTTTAAAAGTGTTTATATTTTGGAAACAAGTTGAGAAGCTTGCAACTTCTCCCTTTAAGATGATTTTACATACCAAAATAAGCGGATTGCTTCTTGTGCAAACAATCACAGTGTTAAACTTATGGTCATACAATGAAATTCTGGGAAAACGCGATAGAACAGACTTAAGGACATCACAACGGTGAGACAGAATCAATTTGGAGTTATTCCTGTTAGATCTACAATAGAGGCAATACTTTTGCTAAGGAGAATGATAGAATGTTATAGAAAGAGGAGGAAGAATCTCCACATAATATTCATTAACCTAAAGAAAACATATGCTAGAGTGCCAAGAAAAGTCATTTGGTGAGTAGTGGAGAAAAGAGAATTCATATAAAATATAGAAATGCCATATATATCTCGAAAGAGCCCTTGCAAGTGTGAGAACAATGGCAGGGAGCACGAGAGTTTCTCATGATCGTGCGGTAACATCTGGGATTTGCTTTGAGCTCATACTTATTTGCACTAGTTATGGTAAGTTAAGCACTAGTAGGTCTTAGAATACGTAGAACCAAAAACTAAATTAGATGTGCTACAAGTTTAACCATTATAAGAAAGATGAAGCTAAATCGAAAACAAATGGGACTATGGTGCCTAAATATAGATAATCCAAATATCTCATATTAGTATTCTAGGAGGATAATATAGTACATAAAGATGTAACACATAAAACTTGAAAACGAAAACTGAATAAATGGAGGAATGTTATGGGGTCCTATGCGAGAAATTACCTATGAATATGTAAGACAATTTTATAAAATGGTTGTAAGACTAGTAATGAAATATGGGAGTGAGTTTTGGGCCTATAAAGCCCATATGTCTATAAGATGAGTATCCTAAGAATGAAGAAGTTAAGATAGATAAGCAATCACAAAAGATTAGACAATATAATAAAGGGAATTTTACATAAATGACTACACTTTGGGGGTTTAAAATTTGCCATAGCTACAGTTTTAATATTTACACTGCGTAGCTACAGTTTCCCCGCTGTATTCAAAAAATGGCTCGCTGTATTCATAAAACGACCTAGCTGTATTCATGAATACAGCGAATAAAAAAATTTCAAAAATTCTTTTCACTGTATTCAAGTCATATGTATTCAACTCAGTTATATTCATGTCAAATGTATTCAACTCAGTTGTATTCATCTATAGCTACTTTTACATTGTATTCACTTTATTGTATTTAAAAATCAGTGGTATTCAAACAACATAAATACAAAAAAAATTGTATTCAACTTGTTGCATACAATTTTTTTTTTTAGTGAAGGCAGTGAGTAATACACTAAAAATTGAATACATAAAAAAACATAGATGCACTAAAAATTAACAAAAACACTCCAAAAAACTGAATACAAAATAATAAAATGATTTTTGAACGCATCAGATTCATTGCAGGTAAATTTTCTATGTACTCCATTTTCCATACGCTTACAAAAAAATTCTTTAGATCTGATCACACAAAATTAAAACACACGGTTACACTTTTTTTTTGTCACACTTTGTTTTTGTGAGTTGGGTTATTAGTGGCGGCACCGATTTTGGAATTTCAGTTCATTTCGAAAGGTAACTCGTCATGGGAAGGGAAATGAATTTACTTTTTTGTTTTATTTTTTAGTATGAAGAAGGAGAGAGAAAATGGAAGAGAGAGCAGAAAGGAGGGAGAACTAGTGGACTTGAAGAACATTGAATATTTTTCATGGAAGAGAGAGCTGAAGGGAGGGAGGAGAGAGAAAAATGTGGATATAAGGGTTGCTTTTTTATTTTGTATATTTTAGTTATGGAGTGTAATTGATACACATCTTTTAGTTATGAGGTGTAAATTAATTAAAGTATAGCTACTAAATAAAAATAAGGTCTAATGTTAGCTACACTATGTAGATTTCCCTATAATAAATGATTTAATAGAAGGTACGAGAATTACATATAGATGATAAAATAAGAGAAAGTCGCCCGAGATAGTTTGGCCATGTTAAATGTAGACCTCCAAACGCATTAATCCATCA
Organism: Lycium ferocissimum; assembly: GCF_029784015.1. Taxonomy (NCBI): domain Eukaryota; kingdom Viridiplantae; phylum Streptophyta; class Magnoliopsida; order Solanales; family Solanaceae; genus Lycium; species Lycium ferocissimum. Next base: position 31,676,107 of record NC_081346.1, read on the forward strand.
TTGTGGCACTTTTGGGCCTATAAAGCCCATAGTCTTCCTCTACTGATGTTGCTCTCCTCAAGCAAGGAACCGTGATAAAAATTAAATTGGCACATAACTTACGGGTGAATGAGAAAGATGTTTCATTCTAGGCGTTACAAAAAGATGAGAAGAGGACGTTCAAGAGCAACTGAAAAGGTCTACTCAAACTTGGATGATAAGAAAGTTTAATTTGTGTAACTACTTGAATCTTAGAATTTGTTGATGTAGCAGGTGTGACAGGAAGATAATACTTGTACCAACAGTTAAATGGATATATCATCTGTGTTTAGACCAAACAACAAGCAGAAATTACTTGGCAATTTGATCGGGACTTATTTCTCATTTTTTAAAAGTACTTGTAACACCTAATTAAGCTTTTTAAATTCAACTCCTTGATGGAGGTAAAGTAGATGACATGTTAATAGGATTTATCAGCTCCTTACAGGACTAAAAAGAGTTTTATCTCCTTTATTTTGTTGTACATATTCATTCAGCACTAACCTAAATCTGTTCTTTTAGTAAAATTTATCTTTTTACTGATAAAATAGAAATAAAAATAAATACTTTAGCTAATTGAGGATAAAGAATTAAAGCATCACACACACAGCTTTTAGCTAGCTCACGTCAACCCAAATGCATTCAATGCTATGAAGAGTCAGAGGAATACAAATAGGTACCATTCTAGTAATCAAGAATTGCTTGTCAGCAAATAAATATGACTTCCTCTTGCTAGGCTCACCTAATTCCCTGTCAATAAATAATTGAACTGTGATATGAGACAAGAACCAGAAAAACAACAGATAGCAATAACACTAGGTTGACCAATGCTTCAACACAATCTTATAAAGCAAACAAAATTTTCATCTTAAAGCAATACAATATGTATCAGAAGACAGAGAATCAAGATAGGATAATCAAAAGTTGGCAACACTAGGAAGACTGAAAGAGAGTAGAACCTAAATTATGAGAGAGACCAATAGTCTCTAGTCAATAAATTCAGCACTTCAGATAGCATAACTAATGATAATGGGCATCAATCATTCCTAGCTCGTCGATAATCAGCACTAGAGATGAAGGAAAGAGTAGTCATAAGGTAGATACACTAACACCCTGTTTGAATGGTTGTTACGTATTGTTTCATAATATATAGAATTCTATTATTGTGGACGATGAAATTTTGTTAAACTTAAATTTACAAGAAATTTGAATTATATTAAATTCAAGACGTATTAGTCCAAATAAATAAGTGGGCTCATATGATTGAATAGACTATTTAAATCCAAGAAATTCAGTTTCATTGGTCTAGTCCATTAATTGGGTTACAAATGATGAGTCGTTTTTGTCAAGCCCAAAATGTCATCTTATCTTAGAGGCCCACATTAATGCCACGTGTCAAATGACGTGGAACGCCAAGTCAAACAAAGGAGCCAACAGAATCGTGCCACGTGTTAAAATGATGCAGCATCCCTAGTGTACAAGTGACATGTTCGGCCAATCAAATATGGCCATGTCACTTCATTCTGATTGGTCAGAAAGGGTTTGTCCTTATCACAACTCTTCCATCCTACAACTATAAATGAGGGTCTCATAATTCAGAAAAGAGACCGGAGAATTAAAACAAGAAGCCAGAGGGAGCTCGTGGATCAAAAGCTACAAGTTTCTACAAGTTGCAAGCGTTCAAGCATTCCACTAAAAGTTTCAAATACCCGAAGATCAAGAACGAAGGCAAATCAAATAGCAAGGCATTCAAGATCAAAGTCAACGAAGGCAAATTAAATATCAAGGTGTTCAAGATCAAATTCACTTGTTCGTCTGAGAATTATTGTTCGTGGAGGCCATCAAAGTGTTCGTGATGAATCAATTCAAGTGAAAATCAAATCCATATTCAGGATCAAGCTTCAGGCCTTTGAATTCAAATACAAGTTCAAGATCAAGACACCAAATATTGTCTTTCAAATCCAAAAAACGAAATGCTGCCCAACATTCTATAAGACGAATCCAACCCATCTTCAAACTCTAAGGTCTGTTGGGGTTTATTGGAGGCTAATCAACTGGTCTGTTGGGGTTTATTGGAGGCTAATCAACTCTAAACCCTAGTTCACGCCTATATAAAGGGACACATATTCCCTTGAAAAGACATCTCGAATATCTTATAAACACTTAGATATTCACCAAGAGATCAAAACACATCTCGAATATCCTATAAACACTTGGATATGCACAAAGAAATCAAAACATCTTGAAAATCCCATAAATTCCAGGGATATTCACAAAGAGATCAAAGCATCAAAACCTGCCTTTATCAATCTGTCCAATGTTCTTGGAGATCAAATACATCATAAGGAGGTTTTCCTACATTCGAGAAATACGCTATTAACTACCCTTGGGTTACGGAGAATTAAGTAAGAGAGAAGAATCAAGCGAATAAATAGATTTGTGCCTGCACTATTCATCAATAAAATCTCTATTTCTCCATATTTTGTTTGTGATTTGCAGTTATTTTTCACACATCAAAAATTTGTTGCAAACAAATTGGCACGCCCAGTGGGACCAAGTCTGCCCCTCATCTCTTCTCTCATAAATCAAATCCGCAGTGAAAAGATGGAAGCTCCATTTTCATGGGTACTTCAAGTCTCGTCTTTGAGTTTCGGAAAGTCTACACTCCAACAAGGGGGTTTGTAGACAGTGAAGTTTTACTGATTTGAATTACGACTCTACAAGATGAGTTCAACCCATCTTCAAACTCTAAGGTCCGTCAGGGTTTCTTGGAGGCTACTCTACCTAAACCCTAGATCATGCCTATAAAAAGGGACACATATTCCCTTGTAGAGGCATCTCGAAAATCCCATAAATTTCTGGGATATTCATAAAGAGATCAAAGCATCAAAAATTGCCTTGATCAAATTGCCTGACGTTCTTGGAGATCTAATACATCACAAGAAGGTCTTCCTATATTCGAGAAATATGCTACTAACGGCCCTCGAGTTCGAAGAAATAAGTAGGAGAGAAGAATCAAGGGAATGATCATATGTGTGCTCGCTCTATTCATCAATAAAATCTCTATTTTCAACATATTTTGTTTGTGATTTGCAGTTATTTTTCACACATCAAAAATTTGTTGCAAACAATAGTGTTGTATTTTATAATACTTATTGTTTTAATGAATACAACGTTTGGATAGATTGTACCGTTTCCTGTGGTTACATAATATCACACATCAGCAATTTGAAAAATAAACCTACAAGAAAGTACGGTACGGGTAGAGCTATAAACCTACAAGAAAGTACGGTACGGGTAGAGCTACAATTCAAAGGTAGGGTAAAGGATAAATTATAATTATTAGATAGTATTATATAAGTAAAGACAAAATGAGAGGGAAAAAAAAGTAACGACGCGGTCACACCAAATCGGTTGTTACATAAAATGAGACTTTTCGTCGTTACATAACAATGGATTTAATGATGCGATACAATAGAATTTAAGTAACAATACAATACAAAACAAACATTGTATTTAAACTAACAAGTAACAACACAATACAATAGGTAACAACCATCCAAACAGAGTGTAAGTCAAAAGAGAAACATAACAGCAAAAATTGAATTTGACAAGAAGCAGGGGCGAATCCATATTAGGAATGTAGAATGAGTATCTATAAACCCCAAACATTTATTACTCCTATAATCAATTACTTGTATGATTGTATAATATACAAATATATTGTTAAGACTTAATTGAGCATGAATTAGAGCCTATGCATAGAAATTAGAATATTAGCTCCGTCTACTCTTCCGCTTACTTTATTATTCTTTGAAACCAAATGCTTTCTGAGAACCAAATAAGTTACTCCCTCCGTCCCAATTTGTTTTCTCCAACTCTTTTCATATATTGTGAATTATTAATTATGCAAACTTATAATACTTTTTATTTAGTTTTCAAATATGTAAATTTTATTATAAAATACTTGAAGAGTCTGTGTTTAAAATTAAGTCAAAGAAAAAGTTTTTTGACTTTCCAAACTAGTCAACCTTCGAACAAATTGAAAGATTTCTTACCGGAAGTCAACGGTGCGTTGCGTGTCCGATTGGAATTTGTTTTGTGGGCAATTTCAGTATTTTTAGTTTGCCCCAATTTTGTTTGCGACTTTATCATTTCACACCGTCATGCTTTACTTTGTGGTACTGCAACAGACAAGTTAGCTTGTACATACTCTTTGTCCATCTTTATAGTAAGTCATCTAATAGTTTGAAATTAATCAAATATCCTTTAAAAGTTGTGTAGTAATTAACAATTTTTTGAAGTTTTCAATTCAATAATTAATAATTAAGATAAAATAGGAAATAAATGGTAAATTATCTCTTGATTTTCTAAACTGAAATAGAAATAGATTTTTAATATACAGGACAAGTAAAAATATACGAATGGAGTAATATTCACTAGCTTTTATTTTTTTGTTCAACACTAGCTGGTAATATCCGTTAGCTTTACAATGAGGTGAAAATCATTGTCAGCTTTATTTTCAGGACCTGTTTGGCCATAAAAATTATTTACTTTTAGTTTTCACTTTATTTGAAAATCAGTGTTTGATCATGAAAATTCCAAATCCAACCTTGAATTTCTATTTTATATTTCCAAAAAACTTATAAACTAGTTTCCAACTCACTTTTCGCTTTTAAACTTGTATTTAAATTCATTCAAGAATGAGCATTATTTTAAATATTCTTTACAAAAATTATAAACAATTACAACTCCATAAATTTCAAACAAAGTAAAAAACATTTGAAATATATGGCCAAAAGCCTACTTAAGAAGCTGCGGAAGAAGAAAATCATTTGGATTTTATTTTGGTCTGCATAAAGAATTAATTGGGGCATTCCGATAATTCATTTTCGACATTTTGTTTTGATTGGATATAAAGCTAATGGTATATAATACTCCTAGTAGTATAAGATACAGGATAAAGTATGTGGTCTTTTGACAATATTCTATCATTTTTTAAAATGAAAATCTGCGTTAACTGATAGTTGGATATTTATAACGGAAAATTACATATACATTCCATGCGCATACATTGCGATGTAATAGCCCAATTATAACTTTGCAACTTTGTAGTCCAAAGTCTGAAAAAAGGAGTTTATTTTTATTTTTTTTATTTTGCATATCTTCAAGCGCGCGTGAAAATTGTCTGATTTTTCATTTTTTCTTCCCAAGTTCATATACATTCCTATTCCAACTACAAAACACACAAAATCATACACAATGCAACTTGGAAATCCTGAATGTTCTTCTTCCTCAAGTTTCAGATAGCAGAAATCAAAACAAAAAAAAATCGTTGCAAGTTCGTGATTTGGCAGAAAAATCAACAAAAATAGTGAAATTATACATATATTATTCTAAAAAAAACGTGAGAAAACACACAAGACTATCAATATCAGTTTTAACTGCATGTTTGCAGTACATGTATAATGATGTATAACTTTGTATAGATTTGTATATGGAATGTCTAATCATGTATATCCCCCCCCCCCCCCCCCCCCCCCCAAAAAAAAAAAAAAGGAGAAGAAGAGTAGATAGTGTCAAACTTCCATGAAGGCATCTCATATATTGACAATGTATATACACCCTTATACACTAAAAAAGATTATAATTATATAGCATTATACATGAATATAAGAACTTATACACATTTATACATAATTATACAATATTGTGTAAGCTTGTATATGTTAAAGCTAGTTAATGATTGAAGCTAGCTAAGTTGATGTGAATGAGAAATGGAGGAAAAAAGACAATGGAAGGAAAATGAAGTTTAAAGCAAAGTTCCTTTGAAAAGGAGCTTTGTACCACATTGGTGGTAGAAAGGGAAAGTTATGTCAACTTTATATTAGGAAAGACTTTTCTAGCTCTTAAAGGGTTGAGAAGAGGGACTCCCCTCGCGCCGTCGTCGTCGCTCGGCTTCGGATATGGATATGGTCAATTGATTGATAATCTTTTTGGACCAAATTTATTTAAAATTCTATCTTCATTTTCTGAAGAATTTTTTTTTTATTATTTCCGCGGGAAAATATTAATTAGTTAATTAGTAATTAATTTAATTTAAATCCCAACTTCCCAACGTTCTTATTTTTTTCGGAAAAGGCATGGCCTTTCCGAAGTACCACTAAGCCTATTCTCAATGTGCATGTTCGAGGCTATATAAACAGAGGCATTGCCTCATTTTTCGACTACTGGAAAATTTTTCTTGCATTGCAAATTCTTCATTCTTTTTCCACAAATAAAAACTATCGAGTCTTACTGTGTTTCGTTCCCGAATTTGAGTTCGTCGAAGTCGTAGGCGTTTGAGGTACCGCCACTCCTACGACAGGTATATCCGTTATATCCTGCGAGGAAATAATCCATAACCTCGGGTACAAATGAGGGGGTTAAATTCCTTAAGGACACACAGAATTCGTGGTTTCGGATATTTCTTCATTTCGCAATTTTTACAACTTTACACGCTTCGTTTTCGTTTTCTACTTACTATCGGTTTTTCCATTTTCTCGGTTGTGGTTTTCTACGATTCAACACGGGAACAACAAGCTTAAGGAATTTATTAATTATTTCGTGTTCATCCGTTGTTGTTTAACGATTACGTAAAAAAAAATGTTTTCTTTAACATAAAAAGTTGTCGTTGTAAAATAAAAAGAAACTTGTATTTTTTGTTGTTTGTAATCGAACTTGTATGTTGTTTGGAGACTAAAATCTTCGGATTTTCTACTCCGGTTGAGATTAAAGTTTTAACTTTCTACTCATTTGGGTACTTGATTTGAAGATATAAAAACTTCATCAAGTATACAACATACAGTTTCCTACATTCTGTTTGAAGTTCTTTTAATTCTGTTTGTGTAAATTTGATTCGGTTTGAAGAAATAAAATCTTCACCGTTTATTAAAGTTTTCTGTTATTTCTGCGCGATGAAATGGGAGACCAAACTCCAAATTTGAATGCTACCGTTTGCCATCGCCACACCAAATTTCGTAGTTGGTTCTATGAGCAATCTCTTTGCGTCCTCCTCCAAGTCATCGCACAAACACCGCTCCGGCAGGCCGGAAAATTCACCGGGATTGATTTCAAACGATGGCAACAAAAGATGTTCTTCTATTTAACTACTTTAAGCCTTCAAAAGTTTATTAAGAGGACGTTCCGGTTCCGTCGAATCAACACCCGAGAATGAACGTTTTGTTGAATCGAGGCGTGGAAGCACTCGATTTTGTGCAAGAATTATATTCTTAGCGGATCGGGAGGATGATCTTTACAACGTCTATAGTAATGTGGGAACATCAAAAGAACTATGGGATGCGTTGGAAAAGAAATATAAAAAACAAGATCCGGATTAAAAAGTTTATCGCCGCCAAGTTTCGGATTACAAAATGGTAGATGGCAAAGTCCGTTGTTACTCAAGTTCAAGAGTTGCAGGTTTATCATCCATGATCTCTCGCGAAGGTATAAATCTAATTAATACTTTTGTCAAAAGTATTCGGTACGCCGTTACTTACGTGTTGTTTGTTGTAGGTTTGGTGATTAGTGGGGCGTTTCAAGTCATGCGGGGCAGTGATAGAGAAGTTGCCTCCTTCATGGAAGGACTTCAAAAAATTACTTGAAACACAAGCGAAAGGAGATGACAACTGGAAGATCTCATCGTCCTAGGTTGAGAATCGAGGAAGATAACAAGGCGTGCATAGAAGAAGGCAAACGGGAGATCAACCATAGGGAGCACATATTGTTGAAACGCCCCAACTAATATGAAAAAGAGGAAAAAGGCATCGGGACCAAGGAACTATCCCAATAAGAAGAAATTCAAGGGAAACTCGCCACAATGTGGAAAAAACGGACACAAAGCTAGATCGTCGTACTCGAAAAAGGAAAGAAGAAGGGTCGGGCTAATATGGTTGAAACAAACGAGGAGGTTGATGACTTGTGCGCTATGTTGTCCGAGTGCAACCTTGTGGAAATCCGAAAGTGGTGGATTGACTCGGCACTACTCGCCACATTTGTCTTTGTTAGAGAAGCCTTTGCTTCATATGCTCCCGCCGGCCCGACGAGACCATATATGGGAAATTCGCAACGGCCAAGATTGAAGGTTATGGAAAGATCTTTCAAGATGACCTGCGGCAAGGTGGTGACTCTCAACAATGTCTGTCATGTTCCTGAAATTAGGAAAAATCTAGTATCTACCGGACTTCTAGTGAAGAACGGTTTTAAATGTGTTTATGTTTCTGACAAGGTACTTGAACGAAATGTACATAGGAAAAGGCTACCTCACAGAGGGCCTTTTCAAACTGAATGTAATGGTTGTTGCTAATAATAAAGTTTCTGCTTCGTCTTACTTGCTTGAGTCAAATGATTTATGGCATTCACGTTTAGGACATGTCAATTATAGAACCTTGCGAAAAATGATTAGTTTGGAAGTATTGCCTAAGTTTGAATGCAATCAATCAAAATGTCAAATCTCGTGTTGAAAATCTAAGTATGTTAAACATCCTTATAAGTCGGTTGAAAGGAATTCAAGTCCTTTAGACTTAATCCATACTGAGATATTTGTGACATGAAGTCAATCCCATCTTGCGGTGGAAAGAAGTACTCATAACCTTTTATTGACGATAGTACGCGGTATTGCTACGTTTATTTACTTAATAGTAAAGATGAAGCAATTGAAGCATTCAGGCAGTACAAAACTGAAGTTGAGACTCAACTTAACAAAAAGATTAAAATGATAAGGAGTGATAGGGGCGAATATGAATCTCCTTTTGAACAAATATGTTTGGAATATGGCATCATTCATCAAACAATCGCCTACTCGCCACAATCAAACGGAATTGCGAAAGGAAAAAATAGAACACCGAAAGAAATGATGAATGCCCCGTTAATCCCCTTAACTTGTGGGGGAAGCTATTCTAACACTAGCCGAATACTCAATCGAGTGCCCCATAAAGCAAACAAAATCTATTGCATACGAAAAGTGGAAAGGAAGGAAGCCCAATTTGGAATACTTCAAAGTGTGGGGTGTTTGGCCAAGGTGCAAGTTCCTAAACCCAAAAGGGTAAAAATAGGACCTAAAACCGTTGATTGTGTTTTCATAGGATATGCCACAAATAGTAAGGCATATCGATTTCTGGTTCACAAATCAAAAAATCCCGACATTCAAAGTGAATACGAATCGAATCCGTATAATGCCGACTTTTTTGAAACCATATATCCGTATAAAGGAATGTGAGTCGTCTAGCAAAGAAATCTAAACGACCTCGGGAAGAAACAAAGGAAAATGTTCACGATGAGGGAAATCCAAGACGCAGCAAACGTCAAAGGACGTCTACTTCCTTTGGACCAGAATTTCTAACATTTTTGTTGGAAAATGAGCCTCGAACTTTCAACGAAGCTATGTCTTCATCGGAAGCTCAATTTTGGAAAGAGGCAATCAATAGTGAGATAGAATCCATATTGAACAACCACACTTGGGAATTGGTTGATCTTCCTCCGTGGAACAAACCTTTAGGTTCCAAATGGATCTTCAAGCGGAAAATGAGAGATGGTACTATTGATAAATATAAGGCAAGACTAGTTATTAAAGGGTTTAGACAACGAGAAGGTCTTGATTACTTTGATACATACTCGCCGGTAACGAGGATTACATCTATTCGGGTGTTAGTAGCGTTAGCCGCCGTGTACGGTCTTGAAATCCATCAAATGGATGTGAAAATGTACTTCTTAAATGGAGTAGTTGAGGAATAAATTTACATAGAACAACCCGAAGGGTTTGTAGTTCCGGGAAAGATAAAAAGGTATGTAGACTTGTTAAGTCTCTTTATGGACTAAAACAAGCACCCAAACAGTGGCATGCAAAATTTGACCATACGATGCTGTCAAATGGATTCAAGATAAATGAGTAATAAATGTGTCTACATTAAGAACACTCCGAACCACGTCGTCATTGTTTGTTTATATGTGGATGATATGTTAATAATGAGTAATGACATTGCTAACATAAATGCTACTAAGCGCATGCTTGCTAGTAAGTTTGATATGAAAGACTTAGGAGTTGCCGATTTAATTCTGGGAATTAAAATCCATAAGACTCCTCAAGGTCTAGCATTGTCTCAATCTCATTATATTGAAAAAGTACTGAAAAGTTCAAGTATTTGGACTTTAAAGTTGCAAAGACGCCAATTGATATGAACCTTGCTCTTGCAAAGAATAAAGGTGAAAGTCATTCTCAATTGGATTATGCCAGTGTTGGGAAGTTTGATGTATATCATGAATCCGTACGCGACTTTGATATTGCGTGTGCTATAAGTAAACTAAGTCGCTACACTAGTAATCCCGACCAAAATCATTGGGCAATGAATGAACGAGTTTTGGAGTATTTGAAACATACTCAAAACTTTGCTTTGCATTATAACGGGTATCCTAGCTTATTGAAGGATACAGTGATGCAAATTGGATCACCGGTTCAACTGAAACTAAATCCACAAGTGGATACGTTTTTACTATAGGTGGAGGAGCAGTGTCTTGGAAGTCATCCAAACATACATGTATTGCCCGCTTTACAATGGAATCTGAGTTCATAGCTCTAGATAAAGTCGGTGAAAGAGGAAAATGGCTCCGGAATTTCTTAGAAGATATTCCATTTTGGCTAAAAACCGTTGGCTCCTATATGCATACATTGCGATAGCCAAGCGGCAATAGGAAGAGCGGAGCGTTATGTACACAACGGAAAGTCTCACACATACGACAAAGACATAATACCGTTAGACAACTACTCTCTAGTGGAATTATCACAATCGATTATGTTAAGTCAAGAGATAATGTATCGGATCCACTAACTAAAGGCCTAACTAGAGAGGTGGTTGAAAGATCATCGAGGGGAATGGGACTATGGCTGAGGACAAGTCATCATGGCGGTAACTCTACCTAGAAGACTGGAGATCCCAAGATCTAGGTTCAAAGAGATAAAAAAAAGTCACTGATGACGGTTCAACATTGTCACAATAACTTTTTGGTCCATTCTCGCGATGAGACAATGTTCGATGCAGATAAAGCATTAAGGCTTTTTAATGGTTTCTAAGTTTGATACGGGTATATCAAATAGTGTATCTACGAGATGACACATTTAGGAATCACCTATGTAAGTGTGAAGTGTAAGCGGCTTCAAGGAGAACTCGGAAGGCCGGCCTTCACGCACTTATGAACCGAAGTGTTCATGGGCAAAACGAACAAAACGATGAGAACCAAAGACGGTTAAAGGGTTAATTGTGTGACATGTGGTTGTCTAGGTATACACCAAAGCTCGACGGTTCAAAGATATCAAATCTACCGATTGACCGAGTATATCCGACATATGCTCACTACGGAAAGTTCAAAGAGAAATCTACTTATCCAGATGCGATTAATCCTTGCTTACGAATCACACAATTTTTTGTCATGCATGTTTTTCATCATATAGCCATTCCCCATTCATGTGGGGGATTGTTAAAGCTAGTTAATGATTGAAGCTAGCTAAGTTGGTGTGAATGAGAAATGGAGAAAAAAAGACAATGGAAGGAAAATGAAGTTTAAAGCAAAGTTCCTTTGAAAAGGAGCTTTGGTGGTACAAAGGGAAAGTTATGTGCTTATATTAGAAAGCACTTCTTCTAGCTCTTAAAGGGTTGAGAAGAGACTCCCTAGCGCCGTAAATGCCGTCGGCTCCTGGCCGCTTTGATTTGGATTTGGATTTGGTCAAATGATCTGATTGATTGATAATCTTTTTGGACCCAATTTATTTAAAATTCTATCTTCATTTTCTGAAATTATTTTTTTTATTATTTCTGCGGGAAAATATTAATTAGTTAATTAGTAATTAATTTAATTTAAATCCCAACTTCCCAACGTTCTTATTTTTTTCGGAAAGGTACGTGGCCTTTCCGAATGTACCACCAAGCCTATTACGAACAGGCATGTTCGAGGCTATATAAACTGAGGCATTGCCTCATTTTTCGACTACTGGAAAATTTTTCTTGCATTGCAAATTCTTCATTCTTTTTCCACAAATAAAAACTATCGAGTCTTAGTGTGTTTCGTTCCCGAATTTGAGTTCGTCGAAGTCGTAGGCGTTTGAGGTACCGCCACTCCTACGACAGGTATATCCGTTATATCCTGGGAGGAAATAATCCATAACCTCGGGTACAGTGAGGGGGTTAAATTCCTTAAGGACACACAGTGAATTCTGTGGTCTCGGATATTTCTTCATTTCTGCAATTTTTACAACTTTACACAGTTTCTGTTTTCGTTTTCTACTTACTGGTTTTTTCAGTTTCTGGTTGTGGTTTTCTACAGTTCTGAACACGGGGGAACAACAGTATAAACATAAACACCAGGTATATGATACACTAGCAAATACTTCTGTCTATAACCACCACCAAAACTACCACAAAGAAGAAGAATCAATCAGCTCAAGACAAGTCCAAATGGACCCTAACCTCCAGAATTTTGCCTCACCCAATCAATAATATCATTTTTAATCAACACCCACCAGGATTAAAGCACGAATTTGCAATACTATTTGAATTAAAGAAAATTAAAAAATCCAATTCTAATTTTCCAGAGACCTCAGTAGTAGAGTCAAAAAAATTTCGTCCAAATTTCTTCGCAAAAATAAATGTTGTTGTTGGGTAATTACATTACATGAAATTAATAGTCATTTTGTATACCACCACAGGCTATCAACGGTTGTTCAGTAAACTCCTACAGCAAGGATGTTCCTACAAGATTTTAACTGAAGGAGAAGAAGAAAGAAGAAAAGAACAAAAATTAGAAGTAGGTCTTTAACGTTGGGCTTAAGAATGAAAAGAAAAATGTTTCCGGGTCGTCGTAAGCAAACTAACGCCAGAGAGGCTATGATACCCCTATAAGGTTAAGAAAGACTTTTAATAAGTGTTAGACAAGTATTTAAAGGTTTCGGGATCAAGCAAATCGAAGAAATTAGGTTCATTGAAAATTTGAAAAACTTGACAGAATTTTGGACATGTTTTTTAGTCCAACTTCAAAGAGGCATATCTCCTAGAATATGAGGAGTTACGGAATCCATAACTTATGTAAATTGAAACTCAGCGAGTCTTCTTTCCAATGAAACTGACAGATCTCATTTCTGTGAAGTACGGCTCGAACAAAAATGTACGTCCCGTACATTTTGGGCGTATTTTGCCAAAATTTCCAGAAAGTTGAAATTTTTACCTCCAATGTACGGGATGAACAGTAACCCGTACTTTACCCGAATTTTCCAGAAAAATTTGGAAGTCGGTGGAACTCCCTATAAAAAGATTTCCCACGACTTGGGTCATCATTTTCACAAAAAATAAGTCCCTTATGGCTCTCTAATATTCCCCTAACACCCATAGACACTCCAAACCATTCCAAATCAAATTAAGAGAAGATCACACCTTGAAAACCTGAGTTAATTTATGGAAAATGGATGCTCTTGCTTTCACATGGAGTTGTGGTGATTAAGTCTTGGAGTAAGGTGTATGAACTAAAGTTCTTCAAGTATAAGGTATGTTTTTCATCTTATCTCTTATGTTAAAGTTTATGTAAAGGTTTAGCAAGTCTTTAAAAGTGGAAAGAGTTATGGGAAAAGTTCAAATATGAATTTGATGATATTTTGAGTTGTAAATTAACTTGAGCTATAATTGTTAGCATGTTATGAGTATAATCTTGTTATGAGGAGTAATAATGATGCTGAGAAACTGTTGTATATAAGAGTATAAGGGGTTCTATTGAAGTTGTTCCTATGGATTGTTTATGAAAAGAAGTTCTGGGATTGAATTGAGTATAATTTGAATGTAATCTCTTGGCCATGGTATTGTTGATGTTGTTATTGTGTTTGGGAGTTGTTTTGGAATTTGGTGGAAGTAACTGATATAGGGGAGATACTGCCCAAATTTCGTTAGCTCACCTAATAGTCGAGTTTAATATTATAAGCGTTCAATGACTTACCCTTAGTGCGAATCATCTTAAATGTATATTTACAAGCTCGGAAGGACAAGCATTGAGTAGTTAAGGAGACGACGAGGTATGTGAGGCTAACCCTTTTCTTTCTAAAGTCATGATTCCATAGTTGTCAACCTACACATATGTTACACCTCACATTTTCATACGTTGAGTTTTGCCGAATGTTAGTTGTCCTAGTCTTGGGAAGTAGGACAAATTATTAGAGGTCATGAGGATAGATATGTCCATCTTGGGTATATAATGGAGTAAAACCATGTTTAGTAAGCCTCGGGAAGGTTTAAGACTCGTTGGATCATCGGAGTTATGTTTCGGTGAAAGTTTGGCAAAGTGTCACATTATGGCGCAATATGTGGCACAACATGCTAGCAAAGAAAGCGCGCTTTGCGGCCACGCAGTTGCGTAGCAAAGTGTGACAGAGAATTTTGGTGATGTTGCGAGGCTTGCGACACAACATGCGTCTAGCAAAGCACGCTTTGCGACCTCGCAATTTCGCAGGATGTTGTGTCGGTCCAGAATTTTCTGGACTACTATAAATAGACCAAATTCGACCCAAAATCATATTTTCACCATTTTTGGACCTAGAAATCTCTAAAAAATCTCTCAACAAGTATTCTTATGATCTAAGACCAAAAATCAAGAGCAAATCCAAGAGAAATCAAAGATTAAACACCAAGAATCAAGTGCAAAGAGGCTCACTAGGGTTTGTAGAAGTCAAGAAATCCTTTGGTATTGGAGTTGGGGGTTTTCTCAAGTGAAGTATCCTCATCCAAAGATCATTCCTACATAATCAAAGGTGAGTTTTACATCTATTTCATGTTATTAAAAGTATTGAGTGGTTGAAAGACCTGGATTAGAGAAGAAGGTAGCATATGCTCAAATATGGAAATAATAGTATTTTGAGTAGTAAGTTAATTTGAGTCATGATTCTTAGTATAAGATGAGTATAATATTGTTATGAATGATGCCAATGACGTTGAGGAAGTATTATGGGAAGAATGAATATGTTGTTGTATTGTAGTCATGGTTATGGATGACTTTGAAAGTGAATTTGAGAAGTGAACAATAGTCATGGTTATGGATGACTTTGAAAGTGAATTTGAGAAGTGAACAATAGTCATGGTTATGGATGACTTTGAAAGTGAATTTGAGAAGTGAACAACGTTTAACTTGAGAAATCTATTGATTGTGATATTATGGGAGTTGCTATTGCTATTTGGGAGTTGTTTTATTACATGGAGAAAGTTGTTGAAACAAAGGAAATGCTGCCCAATTTTCGTTAGCTTTTAGTCGCTTTAGTTTAGACTCAAGCATGTTTGAAATGATCTAATTTAGCACAAATTCTCTTGATGTAGAGTTGTGAGCTTGGAAGGAGAACGCTTAGTCGTTAAGGAGACGTAAAGGTATGTAAGGCTAGTCACTTCTTTTTCTAAGGCATGATTCCTACGACACGGCTCCCTTTATCTTTCCATAACCTTCTTACATTCCGGAAAATATGAGTCAATGTTTATAAAGAGCTTCCTATGGGATAAAGATAAGAGATATGTCATGAATATGATAATAATGGTGATGAGTCTAAGCCTAGAGATCCTAAAGCTCCCGATATGATATTTCCACGAAGTTAATGATCCTTATACGATTCTTTGATGCTATTCATTGTTGCTAGACCCACCTTATAATGCTAGTTCCTTCAAGGTGAGGTATGATGAGTATGATTACTCCATAATGGAATCGGGGGTTCTCAACCTTACGTCACCTCGATAGAGTTGTAGTGTTTAATTGATTCATTATGCATGCTTTCTATTAAGTATATGACGATAAGATTACACCGTGCCTAGAGGGCCGGACATGTCACCGCTAAGGCGGGCTGCATACGATTACACCGTGCCTAGATGGCCGAATATGTCACCGCTAATGCGGGCTGCTTATGATTACACAGTGCCTATATGGCCGGACATGACACCACTAGTGGGCAGCGTGTGATAGTTACCCGGATGCGGGTTAACGATGATGGTATTTATATGATATGCATACATGTGTTTTCCTTTAAAGGTTAAGCAAGTTATATCTTCAGCTCATGTTTCATTGTTTCCTTATTATGCTATTACTATTCATGCCTTACATACTCAGTACAATGTTCGTACTGACATCCTTTCTTTTTGGACGCTGTGTTCATATCCACAGTTAGACAGGAAGACGGTGCGGATCCGTAAGAGCTTATCAGTAAATTCACAGGAGCACTCCATTATTCCGGAGGTGCTACTTATGATCATATTTTTTTATGTATATATTTGGGCACGACAGGGTCCTATCCCGTCTTTATGTCTAGTACTCTAGTAGAGGCTCGTAGATACGTACGTGTGGGTTGTTGATGTACCACGATGATCACATTGTACTTTGTATATCATTTTTGTAGCCGTGAGGGCTTATGTATATAGATATGGGTTGCTTTGGAGATTATATATGTTTAGGTTGAGTATGATGATTAGCCTAATGAGAGGTGCACGGTAGTCAGCTCCGGGTACCCGTCATGGCCCCTAGTCTGGTCGTGACAACATAATATCCACAACATTCCTATTCCTAGAAACACTAGAAGCCCATAATTTTCATGATTCTTATGATATAGTTGATAATGATCCTTGTGATGATAATGATGACAAGTATGATGATGCTTTCAATTCTAGAAATGCCAAAGCTTGAAATTCTTAATGTTCCCATGAAACTATTGAGTTTGTCACATGATTATCGATTGCATTCATTGTTGTTGGTCCCATCTTATAATAGTTGTTCTTCCAAGGTGGGATATGGCGATGATAATGATTTCATAACAGAAATCGGAGGTTTACCGACCTTACGTCACTCCGATCGAGTAGTAACGTTTTATTTGGGCTCTCGTGCATGCTTTATATATATATATGTATGTATGTTTTCACACCGTGCCACGCTATAGTCGGCCGGGCAGGCGCGTAGAGGCGCACACCACTGCAGTGGGCAGCTTATGATATCGTCCCAGATGCGGGATGCCCGGACGCGGGATGATGATGATATGATGATAACACCGTGCCTATATGGCCAGGTAGTGTACTATATATATGTATGTATAAGATGTTTTTTTAAAAAGCTAAGCATGCATGACTTTCGCCATGTTTTTTTAAAAAACTAAGCATGCATGACTTCCGCCTTAAGAGGCATTCAAATGTACAAGTTATCTCTCTTATCCCATGTTATTTTCTATATCTTTTATTATATTATCATTCATGCCTTACATACTCAGTACATTATTTGTACTGACGTCCTTTTGTTTTGGGACGCTGCGTTCATGCCCACGGGTAGACAGGGAGACGATTCAGACTCATAGGCTGCTTTCTCAGCGTTGTACGGGAGCACTCCACTTGTTCCGGAGTTACAAATCAGTTGGTATGGTTCCTTGTGTACAGATAGGGATGGCGGGGTCCTCTCCCATCCTTATTATGTTACGTATTCCATGTAGAGGCTCGTAGACAGATGTGCACAGTTCGATGTCTTTTGACCTCCTCAGTTTATATTGTGTTATATCATTTTGACAGTCTTGTCGGCTTGTATACATGGGCCCAGTTTGATGACGTATATATGTGTATAGCTCTTTCGGGCTTGTGTCCCTACAGATTATAAGATATATTAGCTAGTACAATGGCCCACTTAGGTATGGATATGAGATGTATGTATGTTTTGTGGTGCTCGGTAGGTTAGCTCCGGGTGCCCGTCATGGCCCTCCGGTTGGGTTGTAACAAAAAATCAAGTCATATACAAAGTGGGCTAAATTGGGTAAGAAGGTAAAATATATATAGGTTAATTTTGATAGCATTGTTGCCCCAACTGATATAGAGAGTAATTATTCCTTTTTATAAAGAATGACGTATAAGCGAGGAAACTTCTTCTTCTTTTTTTTTTTTTTTTTGGTGAAAACTATTTTCATTAGAGAGCGTTTTCACAAATTCACAATTATCGAGCACTAAAATATACTGTAACTTTTTTCAGGAAAAAAAGTACTTTCCAAGAGTTAGAATTCTTCTCGGCAAGATATCAAAAAGGGCTCCATAAGCAGACGCGGCCATAATTGTATTGAGACAAAAAGTTAATTAATACAACATTTTTACTAGTGAAGTTAATATTACCAAACTAAATAAAATTACCATAATTTTTAAAAAGATTGAAAACAAAAAGTTCTCACATATATAAGTCAACTCTAAAAATAATTAGTATTATGTTATCCTTTCATATGATTACTCTAGTATGATCGTCCAATTGAACTCAATCTCGCCATCCCAATACCAAGTTGGGCCAAGTTTATATTTTAATTAGGAGAAAAAAAATTATAAATGCAAAATAAGACTCATAATTACAAAATATAGTAGGAGATTTCCGTTTACAATTCATAACATTAGAATTCTTACCAAAAATATTCAAAGGCAGTGAAAACAAATACAGTACGAGAGATTTAATACCTCGGGCGAATCACGTTTCTAAAATATTCAGCGTGATCTTCTTCGCCAAATTCTATCCCACCTCCTCATGTTTTGACATGTTGACCTGAGGGTTGCCTTTTTGGTCAAACAAGAGTTGACTTTGACTC
This sequence comes from Lycium ferocissimum, assembly GCF_029784015.1. Lineage (NCBI taxonomy): Eukaryota > Viridiplantae > Streptophyta > Magnoliopsida > Solanales > Solanaceae > Lycium > Lycium ferocissimum. Next base: position 31,694,756 of record NC_081346.1, read on the forward strand.
TGTAACTTCCTAAAATTGTGGTATTAATTTTTCTTGACTAGCTTGGACTTGTTAATGTAATTTTGAATAGATTGAAGCCGTTGGATGTAAGCGAGTTTGATCTTTCAAGATAGGTTTGCATGCTAGATATAAGAGAAGTGAAACTTTAACTCTTAGGGTGTGTTCGGTATGGAGGAAAATATTTTCCAATTTTTTCATGTTCGTTTGGTTAAAAATTTTGAAAAACATTTTCTTTTGGAAAACATTTTCCTCAAAATTGGAGAAAATGACTTCCCAAATAAAAATAGAGAAAACAAGTTCACAAGTTCATTCCACCAACCACTGTACAACCACCAAACCCCAACCACTCCCAAACCCCCACGCACCCCACCACCCCTCCCCACCCCTCCCCCCGGCCCAAAAATAATTTTTTTTTTTTTAAAAAAGGTTTTGACATTCTTTTTGGTTTTTTACACCCACCCACCCAAACCCCGTACCCTATGCCCTCCCCCCCCCACAAAAAAAAAAAAAAAATTTTTTGAAAAGAAATTTTGACTTTTTTTTTTTGCACCCCACCCCACCGCACCGCACCCTACCCCTCCCCCACCCCCGCACCCCTACGCCCTCACCCCTACCCCCGCAAAAAAAATTAATATTTTTTTAAAAAAAGATTTGACGGTTTTTTTGGTTTGTTGCACCCCCCACCCAAACCCCGCACCCTACGCCCCCCCTCCCCCCTTCCCCCAGCAAAAACAATATTTTTTTTGAAATTTTTTTTTTCCACCCCCACCCCAACACCCCCCCCCCCCCCCCCCCCCCCCCCCCAAAAAAAATATTTTTGGAAAAAAAGTTTTGACATTTTTTTTTGGTTTTTTGCACCCCACAACCCCCACCCCACCCCAAAAAATATTTTTTTTGAAAAAAAAAGTTTTGACATTTGTTTGGTTTTTGCACCCCACCCCTCCCCTCCCCCTCCAAAAAAAATTGAAAAAAAAAGTTGACAATTATACAAATTGAATGTTTGCGTGGTTAAAAATTAAAACTTTTCGAAGGTGATGGGTATTCTCATGAAGTAGGGCAGTGGTTACACCCGTACTCGGAGAAGCATTGGTTAAATTTGAATGTAAGTATGTCGAGCTATGGCTAGGTAAAAAAACAACTTTGGAGAGTGAGAAACGAAACATTATTAAGTATACGGTTTAAGTAAAGGATGAATTATGTTCTTGTAAGTAAATCGGAAGGACAACCTTGGAACCAAAGGACATGACCATTATCAAGTATGATTAGTGATAAATATCATGTAATCGTAGTTTCGAAGATTTGGGACCAAGCAAATCAACAAAAATAAGTTTGTCGAAAATTTGGAACAAGTTGGTAGAATTAAGGACAGAATTTTGGGTCAACTTTGAAGGGGTATATCTCCAGGTATATGGGGAGTTTTAAGGTGTTTCAAGAGCCTAAAATGAAGTTCGTCGAGTCTAGTTTCCAACGCAACAAATAGCTCGTTGATAGGACACGGGAGAGAGAATTATGGACGTTACAAGTTCTACCGACAAAGCAGTAAACGCGTGCTACAAGATCGCTACAAGAACCGATCACATGCTGTCAAGCATAGTCACATTGCGACCGACTTGGTCGTGAAACCTTTAGCGACCAACCGTTACTGGTCCTAGATTATCTTTAGAGACGAGTATTTCTGGTCTTTATTTGAAATTATTGTACTAATTTTAACAAGCATATTTCTGGTATTTTATTCATCACGAGTGGTCCCTAAAGCTCGATATCCAAAAAAGTTATTTTTATCAATAAATATCAAATGGATATTGAAAAAAGTACATATAAAAAGCTTATATAGAGAGAGAGAGAGGAAAAGAGCTAGTTATTAATTACAATAAAATGGTTAACATCCCATGATGTTAGTTTCAATATTTGCTTGACACCTTAACAAAAAGACATTGCTAACACCCCGAGCTAGACTATTATATTGAGTTGTACATAATATTTCTAGCAAAATAATGCATCTTGACTTGTAACTTTGATCTTCAAAACTCCGTAAGTACAAAATTTGAAAATAATGAATAACTATTAGTAAGATAATTATATGTAAATGTTACACTAGTAGCGGTTATACCGCTTACCCCAAAGCAATCTAAAATTCATTAGGTGTTATCCAAAGAAATCATCGAGCCCTAAAGAGTATAAAAAAATTTAATTAGAAAACTTCGGACGCATTAACCAAAACGCAACTAAAATAGTAACCGTGTCAAGCATAATGGAAGTGTTTGAACTTACGAGTCATTTCCCATTTACGCAGAAACACGTCATCGCTAGAATATGTTCCCAAATAAATTTTTTACATAAACTATTGATGTTAAGTCTCTTGTACAACAAGACACTCTTCTGGCATAGCAATATATGTTTTTTAAAACTTCCAAGAGAACTCTTATACAACAAAGAATACCAATAAAATTTAAATAAATGGGGAAAAAAATTTTTTTTAAATTTAAAATTTTTTGGA
>NC_081346.1:31697352-31729679 GCF_029784015.1 Lycium ferocissimum
TGATGAATAAGAGAAGAATCGAGGAATTAAGAAATCTATTGGTAGATCTATGGTGAGCGGATGATGGATACGATGTGTAGAGACTATGGTACGAGAATTGTGACCACCGTGTTTTTGAGAAGACGAGAGAGTTTAATTTAACTTTTAGAATGTTTTATTTCGGTGTATACTACGTTTTCTCTTACTTTAATTTGGCGCCTTATTTTTTGCCGAAAACCTAAGTTTTTATTTACAACTTTTTAGCGCCGAGCTTTTTTGGAAAATAGTAGCCTTTTAATATTTTAATATTATATTTGGTGGCATCTTCCTACTCAAAGCTCATCAATTATAATTTGGGACCGGTTATTAAATTCTTTTGGGACTAGATTTAGTATCTTCGCAATAAAATAGAATTAAGGACCGAAATAAAATCTCGTCCCAATAAATGTACTTTTAGAGACGAAATTATTAACTCGTCCCTAAATATTGGTCGCAGATAAACCTTTTTCTTGTAGTGTGTTTTCTATAAGGACCATGATGAGGATTATGATGATCCCATTTGTGGAGATTTCAAAGTTATTGTTTTAATGTCCTTATGAGATTACTGAGATGGTTTCAAGATTTTGATTTTGTTTGTTGATGTTGATCTCATCTTATGATTTTGCTCAAAAGGAAGGATTCTTATTTAATGATTCCATATATGTTTCCATAATTCTCTTACCTCCAAAAGTTAGAAGTTCATGATTCCTAAAAACTTCTTATGATACTTAAGATGAGATGTTTTCTATGATAAACATGATGATTATGATCTTAATTCTAGAAATTTCAAAGCTTTTGATTTTAATGCTATTATGAGATTATTGAGCTTATTTCATGATTTTCTCGATTTTATTCAATGTTGTTGATCTCACCTTATAATAATTGTTCCTCCAAGGTGGGATAAACGATGGTGATTGATCCATAATATAATCAGAGGCTACCGACCTTACGTCACTCCGATATAGTTGTGGCTTTTGATTGGGCTCTCATGCATGCTTTATATATATGTATGTATTTTCTCACACCGCGCCGTGCTATAGTCGGTCGGGCATGGCACGTAGATGTGAACACCACTGCAGTGGGCATGTTATAATATTGCCCCGGACGCGGGAGGCCCGGACGCGGGCTAATGATGATAACACCGAGCCTTAATGGCCGGGCATGATACTATGTATATGTATAGAATTTTTTTTTTTAAAGGCTAAGCATGCATGACATCTGCCTTATGAGGCATCCAGATGTACATGTTATCTCTTATTCCATGTTACCTTCCATATCTATATTATATTGTTATTCTTGCCTTACGTACTCGACATTATTCGTGCGACGTCCTTTCTCTTGTGGACGCTCGCGCTCATACCCGCAGGTAGGCGGGGGAGATGGATCGTACCGTAGGTGTTCTATCAACGGATTCTCACGAGCACTCCACTTACTTCGGAGGCTCAAGCTATTTGGTATTGTCCTTATGATCATTGTATTCTATGTAGAGGCTCGTAGACGTGTGTGTGCAGTTAAATGTTTCATAGCTCCACCAGTTCATATTGTTGTATAATATATTGGTGGCCTTGTCGGCCTTATTTTGAGCTCTTGATCCTTTACCGCTAGCCTTGCCGGCTTTATGATATACGTTATGTTGTGGCGACCTTATCGGTCCACATGTGAACATATGTGCTGAATGATCGGATATTCCTATGTTGGGCCTTTTCTGCGTGCAGGTGTTCTTTGAGTTATGGTTTATAATGTTCAAAGTAACGGATAAGTCAGGTGGTTCCCGGCCTACGAGTCGGAGCCCGTCATACTCCTGGTAGGGGTGTGATAGGGTGTGTGGTGAAAAAAAAATTTTTGGGGTAGGGGGTGTCTGGGGTGTAGAAACCCGCAAAAGACAATAAAAAACTTCAAAAAAAAATGTTGGGGTTGGGAAGGGGGGTGTTGGTGTGGTATGGGTTCCACGCAAGGGGGAGGGTGGGTGATGGGGGATGTGGTCGTGTAGAAATTTTTTTTAAAAAAAAATAAAAACTTCAAAAAAAAATGTTGTGGGAGGGGGTGGGTGGGTGGTGGGGTAGGGTGCGGGGGGAGGGGTAGTGTGTGGGTTACGGGAGTGGTTGGGGGTGGGGGTGCAAAAAACAAAAAATAAATAAAAAATGGAGGGGGGTGGGGGCGTAGAGGTGGGTGAGTGGGAGTGGGGTGTGGATGGGGTTGGGGGTGTGGGGTTGGGTTGGAGTTGGTGAGGGTTGGGGTGGGGCTACAAAAAAAAAAAAAAAATCAAAAGAAATTTTTTTTTTGGAGGGGGGTGGGTGGGAGTGGGGTGTGGGTGGGAGTGAGGGTATGGGGTTGGGTTGGAGTTGGTAAGGCTTGGATGAGTATTTTCCAGAAAACGTTTTCTATCAACCAAACGAACATGAGAAAATAAGTAAGAAATTCACTTATTTTCCACTACCCAAACGAACATGCGAGGAAAACATTTTCCAGGAAAACATTTTCCTCCATACCGAACACACCGTTAGTTTACTTGCTTTTCTTAAAATCATATCATGTGGTTGCTTGTATGTATTTAAACCAGCTAGTTCATATATGTGGACAAGCGTGAGCTGGGTTGGATAGTTTTAAAATATCAAAAAGTTGATCGTGAGGGTCCTGAGTGTGTTTTCACATACTTTTAGAAGATTCAATGTCATGATATATAGATACACGCACACATTGGTTAGTTGTTTAGCGTGCTTTATCTCTCTTTCAGTTTTCAAAAATTTATTGAATCTGGATATGATCTTGTTTAGTTGTTTAGCTTGCCTTATCATTCATTCAATTCTCAGAAGTTATGCTGTATCTCTATGTGATAATTGCTTAGCTACTTAACATGCTTTATCACTATGTTAGTAGCGTACACAATGCCTGGCGTGAGGATGTCTTTAGCCAGCAGTAGTTGCCAGTATTACAGAGACCCGAACAAGATGAACAGTCTGTAGCGTTCAGTGGTATCATGCATACTTTACTTTATTGTGTGTTTTCATGATCTCAGATTCACTTGTTTTTACTGGTATATCATTCCTATACTTGTATATAGGGTTAATTATACTAAACATCTCTATAATATGAGGTAGGCTGGGAGAGCGAGTCGATGATCTTACTCGGTCTTTTATGATCACAGTTACTAAGTGTGTGCATGTGTAGTAGTCGGGGATTTAGTCACTGACCAGTGACTCTAGCTTGTAGTCAATTCGTGAGCCACCACTAGACCGTCGAGGCAGCTTCAGCTCCTATCATTTCATTATAGTATGCTTTCTTTATTTCTGGAGTTGATTCTCAATTCGGTTGTACTCAGATCTTAGTTTCTTTAGGGTTGACTCTCTATTTTTTTTTATTTCGTTTTCCGTACCTATTTAGGGTAAGATAGCTTTAGTAGTATTTCATTCTTCTTTTATTCTTTGTTATCCGTAAGATTTAGTCAGAGGGCTCGCCTAATGGGCGGTGGCGCATTAGGTGTTTTTGTCACAGCCGATATACCATATTTGGGACGTGACAAATACTCCATCCGTCTCAAAATATTTTTTGTCCTTACTAAAAATACTTGTCGTTTTATTTATTCAAGATAAAATTAAGTAGCTTTTTCCTATATTGCCCTTGTATTAATTACATTAATGAGTTGATTTTGTGAGTTCACATACCAACATTTAAGATGTTTCATCATTAATATAGTAAATATTCATTGAGGAGAGAGAACATGATGACATATGTTAAGAGGGTAAGACAGTCAAAATGTTACCCTTATAAATACGGGTGTCAATGGATTTCAAAAAACCAACTTAACCGACCGAACCGTACCGTACCGAACTGATTTTTAGGTCTTTTTAATGAAACCAATGGTTTTTATATAAATCTATACCGTACAGAATAATTAGGTTGGTTTTTAATTTTATAAAAATAAATCGAAAAAATACCGAACCGTACCAAATAAATTTATATGTGTAAAAAAAAATCTATTTATTAAATCTAAATATAATAAAATATTGAAAGTTTCGCCTTGGATTCGGGATGATGAAAACGACTACAAGCTGGCAACATAATTAACACCTAAAGTTTTAACACTGAAACCTATTATACTACTCCTATAAAAATTAAATTAGTTCTAGCATGAAAGCTACAAAGTATTAGATATCTTTCTTCTCGTATGATTTTGAATTTATCTTGTTGGATACTTAATATTAGTAGACTTCGTTCTTGAGTCCCATCTTGATTGATCTTTTCCCTCTCGTGCGATCTAAATTATACTTTTTGTCTTTGGTTAACGTTGTTTTACACTATCGTAAAATAGTGGGATCAATCTTTACTCTTGCCGTCTTTCATGTTTTCTTGACTCATCATCCTTTTGTCAAAGTCCTATAGAAGTATGCATGATATCGTATCTTTAATTTTTACTAGTGACTATAACATGATGTTCTTTTCTAAAAAAACCAAAAATTAACCGAACCGTACTGATACCGAAGAGAAACGGAGATGATGGGACGGTTTCGAAAAGTCTAATTTTGGTCTTACAAAATCAAATAACCAAAAAATTGGTATGGTATAAAGTATATAAAATAACAGTCCGAACCGTATCATTGACACCCCTTGTTATAAATGCTTTCTTAATGGACGTGTAAATGAAAAATGCGATAAATACTTTTACACAGAGGGAGTATGAAACGCAATTAATGAAAGAATGACTTTTAATGATCGTATCATTCAAAGGCGACTTTAGCAGGTTTTATTTTCGTACAATAAATATGCAATTAATGAAAACGATGCCTTCCTCAGCAAGTGAAATCCTGCATCATTTACATGGTTTTTGCCCCTTCTGACGATGAAATCTAGCAGTTAATGAAATTCAATTACTCCTATTTTTTTGGTACCCCATTGATGAAGGGTACGAACTACGAAGTCTATTCTCAGTCCTTTGCTTGTTTAAATGACAAATTTAATGCAATAAATCATTACTTATTCATTTTGTCAAGAGTCCTTTGAATTCGAACAGATATTTAATTTCTTCAATGCATTTACATAGCTCATCTACTTATCGGTTCAACACAAATGACCAGCGACGAGGAAAGATACCTTGAATACCTGGTTTTCGTTATTTGGGTTAATAATCTAATCATACAGCGGTTAAGGCGTGTTTCCTAAGCAATGTACTAGATACTAGTTTGCTATAGCTGTGTATTTTCAACAAGTAGACTTTGGAAAGAAAAATCATCAATTTTTGACAATTAAAATTACACTTATCGTGTGATATAGATTCCTGCCGATACCATTAGAAGGTAAGCATCCACAGAAGAGTTGTAGCATCACTTAATCGTGTGATATAGGTTCATATCGATACCATTAGAAGGTAAGTATCCACTGCAAAAGTAACTCGAGGCCAAAAAACAGAATAGTCAAGCTATGCTTGGAAACAACGACTTAATAGTCTTAGTTACTACGTACTAGTCTATTTATAAGTTCCCCTAAATATGCACTTCTCATCCAATGATGGACTCATTTGAGTCGGTGTTTCTTGGAGTAGCCAGAACTAACCAACTTGCAGCTCCCTGGGGCAAGGATGTGGCAGAGGAAGAGCAGCATTTGCTTGCTTGTTGCTGAATCTGGCTAGCGCTGTCGTCAACTGAAGCTTGTCGTGGTTTGCTGAAGTTGACTCCCTTCACCAGAGAGGAACATACAGAATTAAGGTGGCAATCAATTATCAAGGAACATAAGTAAATAACTAGATTGAGTGCAAGGTATTAGGCATTGAGACAGGATAAATGATACTCACATGATGAGGCATGACAGTAGTAGTTGTGGTTATAGTTTGTCTTGATGTTGGGGTTTGGCGAAATCCTTCACCAACATTGTTAAGAGGGACATCATTTAAGTTGATCATAGTAGTTGTCTTGTTTCCAGCTGAGTAATTCATGTTATCCCCAGCTCCATAGCAAGTTTCACTAGAGATGGTGGACACAGTAACAGTGACTGCTCGTCTTTCAGGGACAGGCTTGACAGGGGAAGCTGGCAGGCTGTTCTTATGAAAAGGCAGCAATGAAGGAGGAGCTATGGCACTGGAAGAAGACACTGAGGGTGGTGTTTGGACCATATGAAGATCTTCCACCTGGACCACAACCTGAGGGGACATGTTGTTACCACCATTCTTGCGGACCATGTTTGGCCAAAGGAAACTACCCTGGGGTTTACACAGTCTGAACCCACTCTTTAGCCTTTGTATCTTGGCTGCTTTTTCCTCAGCTCTTGGGGCACTATTTCTTGCTCTTTTGGGGTTAAATGTTGCTGTTACCTCCTTGCTCTGATCAGCAGCTACTTTTGATCTCTCCATTGCTGCTACTGCTGGCTCTCCCTGTTTCTCACTTTCTTGTTCCACTTGCTTTTCCTTTACTTCAGCTAATCGCTCAGTTGACAACATCAATGTCGAGATTGACCTTTCCTTTTCTTCCATTTTAGACACCAGGTTCAGAAATTTTTCCTGTATTCATAACTCAATTAACAGTACTCCACAGTCCACACAATTATTATTAATAATACCACAATGATCCTGCTTTAGTAACATGCATCTCTACTTCCTCATCTAATCAAACATAAGCACCACCTCTCCCTTTTCCCTTCACTCCTAACCAGAAACAAAAACTCAGAAAACCAGAGAGGAAATAATGCATGTTTGACACTAGATTAGAGAAATCAGAAATGAATAAATTGGGTATCTCGAATGTAAGTTGAAGCACAATATGAAACTAATAAGGAAGTGTTAGCTGCATCTATTTTCAAGCATTATATGTGTGGCTACATACACAACAATAGCAATATGGGTCCATCTGACCAATTTAGGCTCTGGGGTCCATTAATAAGTTAAGAAAAGTGGGGAACCAGAGTTTATCCAAAACGGGTTATGGTAATTAATTAAAATACCTCCATTTTTGCCATAAAATCTGAATTGGCTATCATTAATTGTTTCTTGCACTTTTCCTGCCACAAAAACAGAACATCAAGTATAATTATCAAACGGGTTATTAATTTGGAAACCATTCAAATGACAAACTTCTGCTTTTAGAAATAAAATATACCATTGTCCTTGAAGTCAAAATAGCTTGGCTTTCTTGTTGCTTCTTCTTCAATTCAAGCTCCTCAATCTTTCTGCTCAAACAAATTAAAAAGAACATATTAACACAGCCATATACAGATTATATTTCACCAACATAAAAGCTTTGAATTACAGTACTTATCATCAGTGTATTCACCTTTTCATCCTTCCAACTTCTTCTTCCAACTGTTTCTTTGAAAGCCCCATTTCCTCCCAGTCTCTGTTTACCACCAATAAAATTTACAGATATAACAAAACCATCAGAGCTCGACATGAATAACCATAAAACAGCTCTTTTTTTCTTCCTGGAACATGGACATGCACTTTGAAGAGCTAGTGTAGCATTTTCAGCTAATTACCTTTTGAGTACCATAATCTCATTTTTTAGGTGCTTGAATTCCTGGGCACAGATGGGATGTTGAGTGGGGGAGTCTCCAAGTTTCCAACCAGGTGGTGGAATCCAATAAGGATCATTAACACCAGCCTCCTTCCTGATGTTAACAAGGTCAGCACTTTCCAGCCAATACTCCATTGCTCCCTCAGCATTGTGCCTGCGTCGAAAACGTTCAGTCCCTCCAGGTGCAATCTTACCGGCCATGTGTTTGAGCAAATGATCCAACAGCCCCGTATCTCCAATGTGCTTTCGTGCCTCTGCTCTCAACTCTGGTCTGATAATAGGGTTATTAGCAGTTGCACCCTTTGACTTCATCACCTCCATTAAGTTCTTCTCCGCCAACTTGTACCTTCAGGAGTAGGTTCAATGAAGACATTAGAAATTAAAGTGAAGTGTTTTGCTGAAACTATAACAGTAGTTTTACTTACCTCTCTGTAGACCAACGGTCTTTGGGGTCTTTGTATACAGTCAACTGCCTGCATGTGTTTTTCTTCTTAGTTTTGTTTTTCTGCCGTTGCATCTCTACCCTTGTTTTCTTTGCCTTTTTTGTTGTAGTTGCTCTTAAGCTGTATCTTTTCCTCTTCAGGTTCCTGTGAATCTTCTCTGCTACAACCTCATCATCGTTCTCCTCCGTTTCTTCATCTTTTTCTTGCTTTACTCCATCCTCTTGATCTTCCTCATTATCTTCTTCATCCTCTTCTTCTTCTTCTTCTTTGTCAGCTTTTGCAGGTAGCTCCACCTTTGAGATTTCATCTCCTTGAACGAAACTGGAAGAAGACTCGGTGTTGTTGCTTTCCTCATGTCTGCCGAGAAACTTGACTTGACGGCGTATTCCCCAGGTAACCATTCCATTGACCTTGAGATGAGACAAGCAGTTGCCATGCTTTGGAGGAACAGCCAAATTAGTGGAGTTGAGCAACCAGAAGCTATGAAGATGCTTCTTCTCAGCAAACTCATGAGAAGGAACTTGACGGAGAAGCACTTTATTGGCCAGAGCTATTCCCATCACAAACTTCTCGTCAAGAGCTGGATACATCTCCCGACTGCTGTTGCTGAAGTATGTTTGTAGTGACTCCATGCTCGGAAACCTCACTGCCACGTTCAATGCACTTGTCTCGCTCACCTGATCAAAAATCAAACAATATAATAGCCCGTTATTTCTACGGAGTATATATCAAACCATACATACTGTATATATTTTGTTCAAAATAACATCAGATTATTTTCTCACCATTGCTACTCGGATGGACTTGAGTTGAACTGGAGTTCTGGGAGGCAAATATATATGATCAATCTCGTAAATAGAACCAATCCAAATGTTCATCTTGGCTTCCACAATTTCATTGTCTCCTGAAAAGTGGAAAAAGGGATAATGAGAATACATTTTGCCAGAAACCAGTAAACTTTTGAAAACCCAAAAACTTTTATAGAGTAAAATATTTTATAGAAATAAAATAATGTATAGAAAGACAAAAGAAGAAATGGGGTATAAGAGGTTGATTCAGATGCGGCTAAAATAGAGTACTAGTACTACTACTGCAGAAAAATAGAGAGTGAGTTTGTACCGTGGCATTTAAGGGTAGAGTCATTATCTGCTGTGGGCATAAGTGGTTGGTTTTCATGTCTGGCCATAGCTGGTGTGTCTTCACAGGCGACACTGGTATGCTTTTGCCCTTTCAGGTAATCCATTTCCTGTATACGTACAGATAAAGCTGTATTACAAAATATGAACAACACCCACTACCACCTTTATCCTTCTCACAGACTAGTACTATATGGCACGTACTCTCTTACTTTCCCTCTTTCCCCTTCTCTCTCTCTCTATTTGCATAATGCAGTATACTCTACATGACTTTATAATATTATGATCCCTTACTAGAATATTATATTAACATGCATAATCTAATTGTGTCTTTAAATGTTTCTTTCGCCCCACTCATGCGGGTTAGTATTTAAAATCACCATCATGAAGAAGATTTTTTTTGTCTTTTTGCCGTCACTGCAGAGAGAAATACACTACATGCACGCACTCGCATTGAAAGCAAAATGCTTTTTCAATTGGCGCGTCTACTTTTTTAGCGCGTGTATATTACTCGCATTAAATGAAGCCAAATAATGGCGTAACAGAAAAAGGAATTGTCTGATACAGAAACAATTTCCATGCCAGAAATATACCTATTTAGAGAGAGAAAATGCGTACATATAGAGAGAGAAAACTTACGAGGTTGGCTTGAATGATTCTTTTGGATCTTTTTCTGTAGTAAGTTTCCATTGCCATTATCTGTAAACACCTAAAACAAAGAAAATGAGTGATTAACGCTAATGATTTACATAAAAAGTTGGTGTTTTTCTGGGGTACAAATTAAAAAAGGTTGATGGTGACTATCTGGAAGTGGTGCTGGCATTAGGGTTTCCAGAAATGATGAGTACCATGTATAGTAATGCATTAAACATAGCTGCTAAAAAGCAAAAAAGATCAAAACACACATACAGATAAACACCCAGACATGAACTGATAAACCCTCAGTGTCCTCTCCTATAAGCCAAGTTTAATTTAAGTATATTCATCCAACAAAAACACTCATAAAAAGGTGAAAAACCCCAGTGCTTTTTGACTAAACTGATCAATCAGAAAAAGCTGTAAACTTACGGAAAAAATGCAGATAAACGATGCATGAGTTCATATTTATATCAAAACAAAACGAAAAACAAGAAGCAGTAATCTTTTTGGTTTTGTTTTGAAGATTTTAGCTTACAAAGAGAATAAACACATGAAATTAAAAACGGTAGCTATTTCGAAAGTAACTCGAACCAGTTTCTAAAAATTAATAATCTTTTTGGTTTTGTTTTAAAGTGAGCCCTAGCTAGACTCCATTTTTGCTTTCCCAAGAAAAAAACAGCAAGATGGTTTCGTGGAAAAAAAATTCAGTATCAAAAGTAAGAAACCCTAACTGTTATCTATATACATACACACCAACATACATAGTAGAAACATGCATGCGAAACACTATTAAATGTTGAAGCTAGAAATAAAAAGAAGAAAATGAAAAGCTTGTTCATACCTATCTGAAAACAAAACCCTAGTTTTGGAAAAAATGCAGTGTAAGAATAGTGAGTGTTTGATAGATATTGTTGAAGCAAAGAAGATGGAAAATGAATGGGAAAGTGGAGATCTTTATGAAAACCAGTACGTGGAGAAATTTTTATTTTTACAAATATATTTGAGATGCTTCTGGAAGAAGAATATTTTTGGAATGTTTTACAAATTGCCAATGAGAAAAATGGAGTTGAGTGAAAGGAGTTTGTTAGGAGAGTTGGAGCAGTGAAATTGAGCTGCACAGAAGATAGAGAGAGATATGATAAAGTAACTGATTATAATGCAACGGCGAACACTGGTGCGTGTTGCTGCTCACGTGCCTTCCCAGAATGAAAAGTTTGGTCCCCACTCTCTAAAATGACCTTTATGCCCCGAAGCTCTAACATAGTCCTTATCTTTCGTTCCGTTTTCTCCTCTTTTATTTTCTTCCCTTCTGTGTATTGAGCCATGGTTAGACTAAGAGCCCGTTTGAATTGGCTTATAAGTTAGTCAAATTAGCTTATAAATCATTTTTAACTTATTTGGATGTTTGGTAAAATAGAAAAATAATTTAAATTAAGTTAAAAAGTGTTTAAAATAAATTAAAATTAAGAAGTTGCTTAGCCTCAACTTTTTTTTTTTTTTTTTTGGGGCTTAAAAGTCATTTTGATTTGACCGACAACTTTATCCTTCTATCCCTTATATTTTCTGTTAATTCCAATACTACCCTTACTTCTAAAAACCCTTTAAGCACTTTTATCCAAATATGTAACTGCTTATTTATAAAATAACTTTCAGCACTTAAAAAATACTTTAAGCACTTATGCTTAGAAGACACTTTTTTCAGCTAATCCAAACGGGCTCTAAATTCAAAACTTATGTCGAATATATATTACATAAAATGTATACTTAACTTGCCTAATATATAGAGGTATAAGATATTAACAATTACTCATATTGTGTACGAAATAACCAATACTAAGGGGCCGTTTGGTTTGGAAACAGGTTATCCCAGACTTATCCTGGGATTAGTTATTCCACTCTCCTATGGAGATAAAATAACATTACAATCCTGGGATTAGTTATACTACGATTTATCCCAATTAAACATGAGATAAATTCATCTAAAATTTAATCCCGAAACTATTTATCCCTTATCCTTTGTACTAAATGAGCCCTTATAAGGGTTGCTCATATTGTATGTGTACGAAATAACCAATGCAATCTAGCTAGGTGGATTTAAATTTTTTAATAGGATACAAAATATGGCTACTTGGACATTGTATAAAAAGGGTAGTTCGAAGCATAAGGATCGCACCCAAAGGGGTGTGATGTAAACATTGAATGCGGATTTACATTCGATACAGCCGATACACATCTTGAAAATGTGCATCATTTCACTAAGGGGTTTAGATAGGGTTTAGCATGAACTCGTGAATATGCCGAGTGACATGTCCAGTCAAAATCTGTTGTGTTGATCTATTATGATTTATGACCGATTATTATGAATGTGCCTTAGACGACCCTTAACCAAAAACAATAATGTTCAATAAGATTTGTTTTTTCTCCTCTTAAATCTTATCGATTACATGACTAACTGAAGTTCAGGCTATGTGTGTTGCTTAATTACAAAGTTAGATATTCTCTATGTCTCAATTTATAAATGCAACACACTTTACTCTTTAATTTGTTAAAAAAATACATATATTTATAATTTAATTTTAAAATTTAAAATTTACCTTTGATAAATGGTTTATAAACAGATAAATGGTACTAACTTATTTTAAATAACAAATTTTAAAAAATCTTTATTTTTTAAAATATATACCGAGTAAAACAACGGTACAAAATTAAATGAGACAGAGGAAGTACCAATTTCGTTTTTTCCACTCACATCCCCAAGCTGCGCATAAAGCAATAGTGAACTTTTCCGTAAAGTGATTTAAAAATATATTCTCCATCTCAATTTTTGTGACACTTTTCATTTTTTGAAATTCAAGCTTCTTAATGTTGATTGTATATTTGGATATAGAATCCTTTAATTTTTAAAAATAAAATTGGGAAAGAACGCACGTGCCCTCTCAAACCAAAATAATTATCCGCCCATACTTTCATTACTTTCGTACCCCCAGAAAAAATCAAAACTATTTACGTGAGATGCCCCCAAAATTATGATACCAACATGGTATATAATAAAATTGTATCATGGAAGACTGCTTCAGTCCTTCTCTTATAGCCTGTTTGGCCAAACTTATTTTTCTCCAAAAGTACTTTTTTTTTCTTCCAATAAGTGCTTATTTTAAAAAAATTAATCCTCCATGATACCATCATAGTATATAAATATACTGAGATGATATTATAGATAATCATGTTCATTTATTCAAAAAGATACTTTTCTCGAAAAACTCTCTATGATACCATCTTATCTACATATACGTGATGGATATCATGACAATCGTTCAGTCCTTCAACGAAAGATCAGACTATTGCAGTACATCATGGTATATAAATATAATTGGATTTCAAGATCATGGATGATCGTTTTTCTTTTCATTTAACTTCCATTTATACCATCATGATATAAAAATATACTACGATGGTATCACGGAGGAAGGAGTTTGAGCGGGTGGGGGGGTGGGGTGGGGTGGGGTGTCAGGTAAATATTTCCGATAATCATTATTTGTAATGTATTTAAAATATAGTCACAAATTTTAAAAACCGCGACGGAGACCCTTTTCTTTAAATTGTAGGCCGCTGTCCTGAAGTTCAAACTTCAAGTTTAATTTTTGTAGTTCATACTTCAAACCAACGTCCTAATCAAGTTTAACTGCAATTTTGCGATAAGTCATGGAAAATACTATAGTGCAACAATAATTTTCTTATCATGGTAATTCAGAATCAGGTGGTTCAAAATATGTGAATGTTGAAAATTATGGAGGATGAGGAGGATAGCTAGCTAGCAGCGGAGTGACTAAATTCTAAATATATTGTAAATGGTGGTTATAAATTCTAAATATATTGTAAATGGTGGTTATATTTTAAATAATGCCACTAAAAGTGAATATTTGCTGTCTTTTCTACTTAGGGCCCGTTTGGCCATAAGAATTATTCACTTTTTTCGGGAAAATTTTTTCACTATTTTTTGGAATCAGCGTTTGGCCATGAAAATTCCAAATACAACTTGAAGTTGTATTCCGGAATGAAAAATAAGAAAAACTTGTTTTTCAAGTTTTTCACTTTTTTCATAACCAAAACAACTACATTTCAACAAAAAATACAATTTCAAAAATTATGGCCAAACACAACTCCAACTCCAACTCCAAAATTCCAAAAAAAAATGAAAAAGTTTTCAGTTTCTATGGCCAAACGCGTACTTAGACTAATGTGGAACTAGACACACAAGTATTGCAAATTCTCTACTTCATCGGCCACGTCTATTGTTGAATTTACAGAATCGTTCATAGTAATACACAAGTCTACAATCGCGTTTGACTAAATTTTTACACCTAAAAATTTAGCCAACAAATTTTTTTGGCGTTCTGAAGGTTGCCCAAATTGGCTATAAATCATTTGAAGTGTTTTTGTTAACTTTTTTTGTGTTTATCCAATATTTTCATTTGTGTTGATCAAAAAGTATTTTAAATGTCAAATTACGAAAAAGGATATGCATGTAAGATGCCACCTCTTTATCAATTAAATAAGGTGAATAAAAAAAAAAAAGGTAAAATACTTATTTTTGTTATATTCAAGCTCACTATCTATTTAAAGATCGTTAGCCGTATTTCAAGTTCAGTTCTATCGGTTTAGTCCTGTTGAACTGTAGTAACTTTGTGATAAACCATGCATGAATAAAAAATTTCTTGCCATTGTAATTTAAATTTTTACAATGTTTTGACTTAATACTCAGGTAGTTCAAAGTATGTGAATTTATGAAATTGATGAAGGAGGAGGTTATCCTAGCTATTAACAAGATGACTAAAATTTAAGTACATTATAAACTTTAGCTATATTTAAAATAAAACCATTAAAAGTGGTACCTAGTGTCATTTCTATGTTAGACCGATGCGGAACTATGGATGCACAATGGTTATTCAAAAACCGAGTGAATTTAGCTTCAGCTTGGTGTTTTTCGGTTTCTTTATGAAATAAGAAACCTATAAAACAAACTTTTTATAAGACTATAATTAAAACCTAAACCTACTTTACCTTATTAAAATAAGGTAAAATTTCTCAAATGACTACCTTATTGTAGCTTCCTACCATTTGTAGCTACCTTTTTTAATATTACCATTCGTAGCTAAAAATCAGCTGATTTGTGTATGTTTTCGCATGTATTTGTTGCCAGCAAATACATAAGCATGCGAAAAAAAAAAAATGAACAGATTTATTTTAGGTAACTGTAACGGTGGTATTAAATGAGAAATTAAGATATTTTTTACCTTCTTTTCCGCAAAATCTCATCTGTAATATTCCCTTTCCTTACACGTTTCTCTTCTTCCATGCATTCTTCAACATTCAAACGTAAAAATTCAAATTTCAAATTAAATCTTCAACACCTCTGAAAATACATTGACAAAACAAACACGATCAATCAACAGCCAATGTATTTGAAGTTTTCAATATTGATTTCGTTTTTTATTTACCGATGTATTTGATAGCATAACTAATGTATTTGACGTTTCCAATCAAACTCCATGTATTTTATATTAAATATCATGTATTTGTGCGAGTAACAATTTGCATCACCCATGTATTTAGTGGTAATGTATTTGAAGTTTTCAATATTGATTTCGTTTTTTATTTACCCATGTATTTGATAGCATAACTAATGTATTTGAAGTTTCCAATCAAACCCCATGTATTTTAAATTAAATCTCATGTATTTGTGTGAGTAACAACTTGCATCACCCATGTATTTGATGGGATTAATTTGAACAAAATACATAAATATATAGAAACTTACCATGTATTTCATACCACCCGTATTTAAAAGTAGATGAACCGATGGAATTAATTTGAACAAAATACACAAATATATAGAAAAACTTACAAAAATACACTACCAACCACAACAATTGGTAGTTATATCATAGAACATACACAAATACATATATTTTTCGTCTTCTCAAAACCCTAAAAAACTTTCTCTCTCCTTCTCTCGTGCGCGCCGCCATAACCACCACCATGGCCGAAGCAAAAACAATCACTTCCACCAAGTTGATTTTGTGGAAGAATAATAACACAAATAGCGAAAATTTCACGAAACAAAGGAGATGGGATGCCTACGTTGAGTACTTTAAGGCTTCTTTTTTCCTTTTTTATATAAAAAAAGAAATAGAAAGAATACGACGAATCTTCTTGATCGTAGAATGTAAGAAATTTTTGCGTAAGGGTGAAGAGATAAGAAGACGATCATAAAAGGTAAGAAGTTATGAAAAAGGAGAGAGAGATGGTAATGTATATTAAGTGATTAATATTGTTACCATTAAAAGGGATATGGATTGGGGGTGCTAATTTTTAGGTGTGTATTTGTGAAATGGTAATTCAAAAATATCGTGTAGCTATAATAGTTAAATTAGAAAAATATTTAGTTATTATTAGTAATTAAAATAAAAGGTAGTTATTACCACTAATTATTTATTAGAAGTAGCTATAACGCGTAAAAATTCCTTAAAACAAACTAAATAAAGCTTCAAACATTACAACATAACATGGTACAGCTGCAGAAGAAGACTAAAATGTTTGCTTTATTCTCCTCCTTTTTCTTCCTCTACTTCATCAGCAGTTTTTTAATGGAAAATCACATTAGATGTGACATAATTTGATGCAAATTTCTTCTCTCAAATCTATATAAACTATGAGTCTCAGGCCTAAGAGAACTTGAAACTGTCCAAGACTTCGTTGGGAATACTCATAGATAAGCATTTTCAGTCTATTTCATCCAGTCACTTTTTAATACTTAACTTTTATTATATTTTTGTATTAGGCGACCTTTAAAATTACCGAAAATTAATCGAACCGTACCGATATCGAAGAAAAATCAATTTGATTGGGGCGGTTTCAAAAAGTTTGATTTTGGTTAGATATGGTAGATTAACCAAAAAGTTGGTACGATATAAATTTTTCCAAATAACCGACCGAACCGAATCATTGACACTCCTACACACAAGTACTTACAAACACTCTACTTCATCCGTCAATCGACTATATTTATAGCTGAATATACAGAATCGTTCATATTGAATATTGATGTACAAGAACTACAATTGTCTCCGTTCTCTTATCTTTTCCCTACTACTTTTTATTTATTAAGGCAGTTTAGAAAAATATCATTATATGCATGTTAATCGTCACCAACGAAATTTATATAATTCGAAACATTGACCATAGAGCAAGAGGAAGTATTATAACATCGGGAACGTGTTCGCACGTCTTTACAACTTGCAATGTCACTTATATTCCAAAATTTCCAAAAGTCAAACGCATCGTAGAAATTCTCCACCCAGCCAACTCAGAGACTGTGAATTGAAGGAATCATCTTAAATAAGAATTTAAGATACTAGCTTAATTAGTACCTTCAATATTTGGAGAAATATTGATGTTTTTGTAAATAGCTAGTACTATTAAGAATGATAAAAGTATAACTATTTAAGCAGAATATAGTCCGATATATATATCCAGTTCAATAATAATTATTATATTGGTCGATAAGAATGGGACCAGAGAGTTCAAAGTATGTATTTGTAACAATCAAACCCACTAGTCATATTGTCCGTTTAGACCTAAGCTATCACAATTTTAAAACGTGTCACTAAATTCTAATACTTGTTTACTTATATACTCAACATCTCTTTTGTGTTTTGCTGATATGAGAATTTGTCTAGCATGTTGTGGCCAGGAAAGGTCATTCCTCCCTGAACGTGTTGTTTAATTTGCAAAATTGGCAACTAGCATTATTATAGTAATTTTTTTTAAATTATTATAGTAATATGAATTTAGTGAACTTAATTAGCTAGTAGCTACTAATGATATAGGTGTTCTAGTTCCAATCAAGTGCTGTTTAATTTGGCCACATCCATGGACCAGAATCCTCTCATGGATTCCAACTCCAAGTTGCAAAAATATTTCCTTTTCCCCGTCCTTGGTCTTTTGGTTATCACCATTTTAACTCACGGCCAGCCAGTTTTTGATGATCAATCACGTAATTAATAGCATTGAAAAGCTTTTTCTTAATTTCTAATTTCCTGAAAATTAAACTCTTGTCTATCTATGGTGTTAAGTATAAATTAAATCAACTTTTCTTGTGCACTATTTCTTTCAGGATTCGTGAGCATCGATTGTGGATTACCAGAAAACTCAAGCTATACTGGCAGTTTTTTTCCAGTAACTTACACAAGCGATGAAATGTTCATAAACACTGGTGCAAATGCACATGTATTGCCTAAATTCATACACAACGATTCGGATATATACTTGGAGACAGTTCGAAGCTTTCCAGAGGGGCAAAGGAATTGCTGCAACCTAAGAACTTCTAAAGACAGAGACAGCAAATTTCTAGTACGTTCCATTTTCATGTATGGTAACTATGATAATAAAAGTCAAAGTACCAAAGTTTGATTTGCATATTGGTACTGAGCTCTGGGACACAATTCAACTACACAATGCCTCCCATGTAGTCACAAAGGAGATTATACATGTTTTTCCTACGAATTATACGAACGTATGCCTCGTAAATACGGGTAACGGGACACCTTTTATTTCAGCATTGGAGCTACGACGATTAAGTTCAATGTATCCCTCTGAATATGAAATATCACTGGAGCTTAAAATGCGTTTCAATTTCGTTTCTGGTCGTTTGCCACTGAGGTAAAACTACTCTTTCATTTCGGGATTCAGAAACCCAATGCCTTAATGGATCGGACTGACCATGCTAACCGGTCCGCATTTATTCCTTTTTAAAAGTGCTCTTTGTCAATAAGTGTTTTTAGTAGAGTAATCTCCGACTAATCAATTTTAAAAAAGATTTTGCCAGCGTTATAACACTAATTTGTGCTTAGTCAAGAATCGAAAAGTGCTCCCGGTAAAAGTTACTCCCTCCGTCTCAAAAAAATTATCTTAGTTTGACTTGGCATGAAGTTTAAGAAATAAAGGAAGACTTTTGACATGTGTGGTCCAAAATAAGTTTTAGATATTTGTGGAAATAGTAAAATATCTCATAAAGTTAAATTGTTTAGATATGAAATGTACAATCTTTTTGGGACAAACTAATAAAGACAATTTTTTTTGGACGGAGGAGTACTACTTTAATTTTTTTCTGGAAAATGATTCTTGCACTTATTTTCCCCCTGAAAACTTGGCCAAGTACCTCAATTCTTGAAAATAAGCTAGCGTTTGGTCATGAAATTTGATCAGATTTTGAAAATTTATCTTCAAAATATTTTCAAGTTCCAAAAATTAGCTCAGATCAGTTTTTGTGAGAAATTTCACTTGTACTCATAAAACTCCAAGTAAATTACATGTACAAACACAATTTCAAGTTCCGAGAAAATAAGAAAAGAAAATAATTCCCAACTTCAGCTTTTAGTTACATTTCCCTCTGTAGTTCATACGAACGCAATATTGAAGTCTGATTGATTCATCGAAAATATTTTTGCTTGTCCTTTGTTTGTTGCAGATATAGCTTTGACGCTTATGATAGAATTTGGGAAGCTTTTCAACTTGCAGAATGGGATATAGTTACCACAAGACGAGAGGTTGACATAGATGTTGAAAACGAATTTTACACACCAACCCTTGCAATGGAGACAGCAGCAACTCCACGAAATTCTAGTACCTTGACTCTTTCATGGGGTCCTACTGATCCCAATGTTGAACACTTTACCTACTTGCATTTTGCTGAAATAGTGAGCCTTAACCCAAAACAGACCAGAAAATTTGACCTAGTCATTAATGGTGAAACTGTCTGGGAAGAATTTGAGCCAGAGTACTTGACCACTTTTGTGATGGAAGACAAGAGAATGGCTAGCAATTTTAACTATACGTTAAGTCGAACAAATAAGTCGAGACTAGGACTACCACCGCTTATTAATGTGCTTGACGTTTATTCTGCTAAACGCTTCGCCAATCTTCATACTCATGAAAATGATGGTGCGTATGCCGTTTTGCACTGTCCTTTCTCCATTAGGATTGCTCCAACAATTTTTTTTGTTTTGTTTTTTGTTTTGTGATAATGGTCAAAAACACTCTTGAACTATTGTTTTTTCGTGAGTTTCACACCCCAACTATAAGTTGTTCCCTTTTGTTTCCTGAACTATCACCATCGTTCAGGTATGAAAAGAGAACAACCGATAGTTGAAGTGTGTTTTTATACATAGATGGTGATAGTTCGGTAGAAAAGGAACATCCGATAGTTGGGGTGTGAAACTCGTGGAAAAGTGGTAGTTCTGTGTGTTTTTGACCATTATCTCTTTCTTTTAAGTTCAGTTATTGATAATTGTTAGAGTGAAGCATGGTTATTTGATTTCCATAATGTGAAAATAGACTGGATTAGTTGGAGGCTGAATGATAAGGCCAAATGATATTCATGATCTAATCAAAAGATAAAAAGGCAGAAGCTTCAGAGAATTTCGTTGTGTGGCAACAAGATGTGTGATTTCTTTTGGTGTAGTTTTCTTACCCACAATGTGGAGTAATAAACAAGGAAGGGAAGTTAATTGTAAGGGACAAATCCATCTATTAGTTCACTAAAATTTAGCTTTGCTGTCCAGAATTTGAGAGTAGACAGTTCATGTAATAGTTGAGCTAAAATCACAAAGGAGGCATTTCTAATTTGTCAATTACACTCCTTTTTGCTTTTACAATTTTAAGTGCATTGATTTTTTAGCCACCGTCTGCTCGTGCTTAGCTAATTGCTGTATCTGTTTTGGAGACAATATCTTGTAGGGAGAATATTAATCCCTCTAGGTAATTTTAATCTACATAATTTGGTAGTGCAAAAGAGTTTAACAAAGAACTTGATTTTTCAGTGTTCTTTGAGACTTGTTTCCTATCCATAATCTCTTTTATTTGTCCCAATTCTGCTTTCTTGGAGTGTAGTTGATGCAATTATGGTTATTAAGGGACCTTATGATGTGAAGAAAAACTGGAAAGGAGATCCGTGTGTCCCAAAAGATTACGCATGGGAAGGTCTTCGCTGCAATTACAGTTCCAGCAGTTCCACCCGAATCATAGGCTTGTATGTTTCCGAACTTATATCATTTGAGTTGTCCAATGTATTTTCCATTGACAGAATAATATGCTTAAGGAATAAGGTCACTCCAAGGTTCTTTCGGAATAAAGTACCTTAAGCTCTTCTAAATTCTCCATGCTAAATGTTTCAAACTCTTTCCAGGGACATGTCCTCAAGTGGATTGAGTGGGGAGATTCCACCTACTCTCTCAAATTTAGGATTGAGTGGGGAGATTCCACCTACTCTCTCAAATTTAACTGCTTTGCAGTACTTGTAAGCTCCTTGAACCTGAAATATTTAAAATCTATGAAGATTGACCAAAAGAGGATCATAGTTTAAATGATTTTGACAATCTCAGGGATCTATCGGACAACGATTTGACTGGTCTAGTGCCTAGCTTTCTTGCAGGATTTACGTCCTTGAGGTTCCTGTAAGTATTGTACTTCCTTCTTCCTCTTGGTTTCGTGATCATTTTTTCAGTTAGAATGATCAAATGAATAGAGTATCTTTGCTATTTTTATGGCAGAAACTTAATTGGGAACAAGTTCTGGGGTTCAATTCCACTCGAACTTGCTCAAAAAGCAAATAGTGGAACCTTGTTGCTCAGGTATGCTGATAAATTTCCATATCAAGAATATCAATAGCTAGCACTAGTTTAGATATGGAGGATTACAATTTTCTCTATGTCTGCATTTTCATTTGTGGAAAACTTACTAGTTGGAGTCCAGTAAATAATATGTTCTTCACGTTGCCAAATGATGTGTAGAACTAACTAGAACATATTATCTACTGGAAACTATAGTAAGTTTGATGTGGATTATGGTAAGTACATTTAGCAATACTCACCTTCATATTCTGCAAGCCGTGTGTTACCCATTCACAACCATGTAGATCACAATTTAACCTATGTGCCTTACAGGATGTATATAGGTGCACTTAAATCTCATCTGAGATATATTTTACTCCCACCACTCTTATGAGATAGATTATCAGTTATACCAGTCAATCTTGAACTAAAGTACTTTTTCTTGGGGAACCGTGATTTGTAACTTCTCCCGTTGGATTTTCCCAGGGGTTAATTTGCCTTTTGAGGCTTTGCAAGCATTCACTGGTAGGAGGAGATGCAATGGGGAGAGCAAAAGAGCTCGTTCTTCCATTTTGAGATCTTGAGGTTCAGAGATAAGCCTGAACATGTGAAGCATATTTCCACTTATCTTTTGTCCCATTCCTTCAATCAAAGAAAAGTTCATGCCAAGGCTAGTGCCAGCAATCTTTTATGTTTATGCCACGCGTATAATTAAGTCAAGAACAAAATATTTCAAAATATGAAGAAAACAATCTAGCCAGGTACTCAGCAGTAGGTATTCTTCTATGAGGTCTCTTTCAAGCACCATTTTACGCACTAAAAGTAACAACATTGTATGTTTTAAAGTATGTTTCTGGTTTAAGGTGCTTCTGCCTGCAATTAAATTCAAGTAGAGGGAGGTATTATTCCTGTTAAAGGCTAATGACCTTTCACTCGGATTGGTTCCTTGCTCAAGTGCCAAGTCCAACAATGCTGCTTTAGTCCAGAAATAATTTGCTATTTGCCCATCGAGTTTTTGTTGGTTCGATTAACTAAATATCTCTTTGATGTAAATAGCGAGATTATTGATAGCTTTTGATTAAAACCTATGCTGGAGTAACACACCTATTCCCAACAGCATGGATGGATTCGTAGCGCTAATTCCAAATCATTGTCAATCAGTTCAATGTACAAAAAAGAAGCTTACTATTCCAATAGTTGCATCAGGAGCTGTATTGTTGATGCTCTCGATTGTGGTTATCACCATTTGTTACTTTACCAAACGCAAAGTTATGCTGTGTGCAAGTCTCTTTATTGTTATCATATTCAAGGTGAAGAGTTTCGCACTGAATTAGGACAATGCTACTATGATCAGGGGATGAAAGGGTCGAGTCTTTTGAGTCAAGAAGCCAGCGTTTTTCATACACTAAAATAGTGAGTATGACCAACAATTTTGAGAAGATTTTAGGCAGAGGTGGTTTTTGAATAGTGTTGACACCCGATTTTGTCCCGCCCTTTTCGAATAGTTATGTATACTTTACCACAATTATTTGCTTTCTATTAATATGGTCGTTTTCCACTGTCCAACTATAGTCATGCCTATTATCGTTATTATCATTATTATTATTTATTATTAATATCACTATTATTATTATTATTATTAATATGATTATCATTATTATTATTATTATTGTTATTATTATCAATATTATTATTATTATTATTATTGTTATTATTATTATTATCATCATCTTATTATTATTATTATTATTATTATTGTTATTATCATTAATATTATTATTTATTATTATTATTATTATTATTATTATTATTATTATTATTATTACTATTATTTTTTCATCATACTGCGAGCACTTAATATTATAATCGCGATGGTCACTCTTAACATTTCTATTTATCATCTTATGCAAAGTGCATGGCATTTATTTTATTGAACGATAGCATTTCTTTACTGCACGACTTTCATGATATATATACGCATTTATTTCATTTATTTGAATACTGATAAATATATTAAGTGACATTTTTTACGCACGCTACTATATAATTAAATAAAGAGTGTTCGTCATTTAAATTTTTTAAATTCAAATTTTACATAAAATCTGGTCCTAATTGGGTCAATAATAGTCCCATTCCCACATCCCAACTTTTCCACGTGGATGCCACGCAAGCGCCACGTCTGCACCAAGTGGTCAAAAAGGCACTACCAGCACACATCTCCCACATTACCAGCACATGCCTTCCACATTTCCCACATGTCCCTGGCACGTGTCGTCCCCGTATTGGCCAATATTTTAAAATACATTTCTAAATGACTAAAATACCCCCCCCCCAACCATACGGAAACCCTCATCTCCTCATCCACCACGTCATTTCTGCCTCTCTATCCTTTTCTCCATGGCAGGAGACGTTTGTCTCCTTGCTGATTTTTTGAGACCAAATCCTCCCCTTCCACGATCGATTCAGAGATATGCCTCCCCAATTCGGGTAAGGGTTTAGTTTTTCTACCCCATGGCAAGAACTCCCGCTGTCTCTTTTTTTTTTTTTTTTTTTTAAGCTACGGATCGATGTTTTTAATCGGTTCATGGCAGATAGTTTTCCATTTTCAAGCAAAGATCAAGGCTGTAACAGCCCTCATCTCTCCTCTTTAATTGAGTCAACGAAAAAAACAATGTATCCTTCGAATTTCTGAGAGAAAATCAACTTTTCAGAGGTCGATTTTGACTTCAACGGCTCTTGATTTTCGTTTTGGAGCCAAAAGGGTTTTTGAAATCCGAAACCCTAATTTACAACTATAAAGGAGCCGGTAGCATTCATTGAAAAGAAAAACGGGGATTACCTCACTCTCTCTCTAAAAAAAAAAATTAAGATTCTGACCACCATTTTAGCCTTCAAAGATTGTTTTTCTACTACTTCACCTACTTGCTGCTATCTTCCTAAAACTATTTGAATTTGAGGTCGGAGTTCGTCAAATCCGTAGACCCGCTGC
Source organism: Lycium ferocissimum (assembly GCF_029784015.1). Classification (NCBI taxonomy): domain Eukaryota; kingdom Viridiplantae; phylum Streptophyta; class Magnoliopsida; order Solanales; family Solanaceae; genus Lycium; species Lycium ferocissimum. The sequence continues at coordinate 31,721,743 of NC_081346.1, forward strand.
CTCAGTTCGCTGCACTCGAAAGAGGTAAATAATCCTTCTTTTAATTAGTTTAACTTCAGTTTTAGTAGTTTAATAGCACTTACGTGTTCATGTATGTTTTGTTGTTTTAGTTGATTTAGTTTCAGTTTAGTAGCTCAGTAATATTTGTGTATGTTTATGTTTTAGTTAGTTTAGTTTCAGTTAACAGTGTCTATATGTTCGTGTCTTAATTTAGTTTAGTTTGGTTTCAGTTTTAGTAGTATTGATATGTTCATATAAGTTCATGTGTGGATGATTAAGTTAATAATGTTTGGTTTTAATTTATTGCTATGCTCATAATCAGGATCTGCTTTACTTAGTTATATGATACTTTTGGCTTAGAAAGCATGTTAATTTTTTTTTTTTCTCTGTTTATCCCAAGTCTGAATGATGGTCAAAATATTATCGTTAGTTTTCTCGATATCATGTTTTTCTCCAACGTTGGTGATACTAGTCCGGGATTATCCCCCTCCCCCCCCCCGTGTTCAAAATGGTAGCATAGGTTCCTTGTTCAAAGTTCGAGATTGCTCAGGGAGGTAAATGATCTCTTGATATTAAGAACAAAATGTGCTGCACTGAGTTTTTTCTTTCTTTTCTTTAGTGTAAGATGGTTACCAGTTCCTCTTTTTAGTCTAAGTCCCTTTGTTGTTATTTGAAATATCAAAATGTCATGGTGAAAGTAAGATTGGTTTTGCTGTCAGGTGTTATAAATTGTTGAGATTAAAGAAAAGGATAAGAAACGTACTTGCTGGCTTCTAGTAAAAGGCTACAAGATAACTCAAACTTGCAAGTCAATCTAAGTCCTTATTTTGTCTAAACAAAGTTTAGTTTTTGAACTTGTTTACCTCAAGTGCCATCTCAGATGTCTTTCACCAATTGGTTCAACTGTCTAAATAGTAAAATAGTTAGCTGCCGAACAAATTAACCGCCCATTTTTTTGTTGTATCTCTGAAGATTAAACCTCTTTTTTTTTTCTCTTTCATATAAGCTACATTCAAGAGTAAATAATCCCTTTCTACAAATATATTAGGCAAACCAAACTGTTGTTATGTTAGTTTTACTAGTTGAGTAGGCTGCTGCTCCCAGCTTTGAAATTAGAACTAAGTGCATTTTGGTTGAAGTATAATTTATCTTTGAAATTTGTGTTTGTAACTCCTATGTTCAGCTGCTTTGAAGTGGTTAGTAGATGATTGTATTTGAATAATAAATGAGTTTAAACCATACAGATTTTTTTTGATATTGCATTGTGCCATCAGCTGCCTCCCCTTTCCTAGAACTGGCCTTAGTGTGAAGCCTGAACATGTATTTTTATGTTTAGTTTCAGCTTTCTTTCTTTTGTGTGTCACAAAATTCCAGTTTGGTCATCAGTTGATCAAACATCACAAGTATTAGAGCTGAATAAAGTTTGAATGTGTAAACTCCAAATGATCCTTCAAGTTTCCCATATACATGTTTCCCTAAGTGTACTATGCATGTTAGGTGTCCAGGACTTGTTTTGCCTGTAGCTGGGGTATCTTGGGAACTGTAGCATTTTGGTTTTGAGACTCCTATGTGGCTGTCACATTTTGGGATAAACTTGTTGCTTCCTTGTCTGCCATTTTGTTGATGTTGTTTGCTGTCAAGCATGCTGATCATTCTTAAAGTGTTCTTAATGGATTAGCTGTTGGTTTAAAATCAACAGACTCTATACTTGATGAGCCTGTCTCTGAGATAACTGCCGGTGTCCGAGGCTCAAAGCACTACTTATGGTTGCCTACAGTTGACCTTTTGTTGGTTTCATCATGTTACTACTTCGCAGATTGCTATCTATGGTTATTTATTGGCATTGCTTGTTGTAGCTTGATCATCAGTTGTTGCTTTGCTTCAAATAAGCATATTGATGCTATGAGCTGACTCTCACATACTTGTGATCGAGCTGCAACCCTGTTTGCTACTTAAATTGGTGCTTAAAATGAGTATATATGCTACACTTGATGTAATAGTTGCTATTATAAGTTGGCGCCTCGCCACCGTGTTGCTTGGCCTTTATTTCCCCCCGTATCTCGTTTTCTAATCCTTTCATCCTTTTCTTTGCATGTACACTTTGGGAGCGACATGGAGTCTTCATAAAAGACTCTCACCGCTGCAAGTAATCTCGTTTGAGATTAATGTTTGTCGCCGTTAAATCCAAGACTTGCATTTACATCTCCAGTGACGCCTCTCATGCTCTCGAAAACGCACCCAAACAGAACACAACAGAGGGGAAGAAACAACGGAATTCCCCTCCTATTGCGTCAATCAATTTTACGCTTTATATATTTCTTATAGATTTTTGACTTGCTAGAATATTTTTATTTCATAGGTACGGTTAAGTTAAGAGTACTTCAAATAGTTAATCTTATGGGGTAGTTTAGAGATGAAGGATTTAGAGTTCAAGAGATTTTGAAGTGACGTTTTAAAGAGTTCATTAATTTAATCTATTTTCATAGGTTGAGGATTTAAATTATTAATTTTATAGAAGTTTATCTCTAACTATACTTGGATCGATAGCAATTTTTTGAAATTTAAACAAGGAAATGTCTTTGAGCATTAATAGCAAATCTTGGATAATAACTTTACGTTTTTTTTAGCATCGAGTAACCCTTTTTGTGAACTAAAAGTTATTACCTTTACTCAATTCCTTTTAAATAAAAGTGGCATTTCATCCCTAAGTTGTCAAACATTTTTTTTAAAACAAAAGGTTCAAGTTTTCTGTTTAAACAATTTTCTCAACGTATGAGTCAAATTATTGCTAACTTCAAACCCGAAACTCCTAAGTTTCTTTAAAGCAGTTATTTATGCGCAACTCCTTAAATTCGTACAAGATGTTGGAAAATACTTTCATTTGAAAACAAATGACACTAAGATATATGATTTATAAAAAATGATTTTCGTTCCTTTTGAAAATAGTTATTTCTTTATTTAAGGCTAGAAACGCATTATGTTATTTATTTGCAAAACTCTCTACCTAATTACCTATATATTTTTTTAGAAAATACCTTTTTTCTCAAATTACTTATAAGGTATTAATCTATTATATTTTCTCTTAATTTCTAATATTAACCTAAGTTTGGTCGGTAACCATATTTAATGGATTCTAATGGATGCCTAAGACCTTCCCGTTAGGATATTTAGAACCCTTACCTAGAATTTATTAGGTTTGTAAGACCTTAAAAATGGAGTTTAGTTTAGCATTATTTAGTTAATAATTAGGTGTCCTAATTCACCGTTAAAATAATTAGGTGGCGACTCCTTAAGTTAAATAATTAGGAATCACCAATATGTTGTACTCCGCTTTGACCCGGTTAAAATGAGGTATAACAAATAGGATGTCATGGCTACTTGGACAGCAAAGAAGTCGCTGTGAAGATGCTTGCTGAGACAGGATACAAGGAATTTCAGCTTGAGGTTTCAAACTTGGCCCTATTGAATTAATGAATTCTTCTAGGACCCCTCACTATATCACAATAATATTTTTTAGGATCTGTATAGACTTACATAAAACTTGGAATTAATTCAATATTCTGAATATCTGGTTTTGTAGGCTGAGCTATTGGGAAGAGTTCATCACATAAACTTGATTTCACTTGTTGGGTATTGTTATGAAGGTGCTAATATGGCGCTTGTGTACGAGTAGATGGCAAATGGGACTGTAAAAGAGCATCTCAATGGTGCGAATTGGCAGTTTCATGTTTTAGTCTTCTTTATCTATTAAAACATATCTGACTAACTAACCAGTAAGGTTTAGCTTTTTATGTTTCCATTAAGAGAACAATGTGAAACTGTTTTGACAATGGACAATCTTAAAACAGAGGAATATGTGGTTATTCAATGATATTGCATTTGCTATTGACTAGTTAGTTCCATCTGTTTTATAACCAACATTACTTCAAATCTTGTAAGAGAATTCCTACTAATTTATCTCCTATTCTTTTAATTGGAGATGTTCAACCCTCAAAACTGTTGTCCATAACTCCAAATAATATTCCTGAGCAATTTCTGGTGCGCCAAAGTAATGTATTAAAACATTTTATTTTGCTGATGTAGGTGATGCTCCAAAATCACTGACTTGGATAGAGAGATTACAAGTTGCCCTGAATGCAGTAGAAGGTAAGCAACCATCTGTGATGCTGTTAGTCATATGTTTGAGTTCCTTCAACTTTTTGTGTCACATGCTTAGATAAGTATTCATTGTCACATGCTTAGATAAGTATTCATTCTTCTTTAGAGAGCCAATGTCAGACACGGACTCCAATAGCATTTGTTGCCTACTTCCACTATGTTGTGGTTCTAAAAAGAAGATTTAGCTTTCTATATTCCATCAAGAGAAAGTCATATCCATTTTCATGCCTTGGAGGAGCTGCTCACATATTGAGATGGGATAGAATGTTATGACCCTAAAAAGCTGAGTTGCCCTATATTTCTGTCTATATTCCGTTCTCACCTGCTTGCGGTGGCTTCTTCCTAATTTATTACAACAATAATCTTTGTTCAAGGATTGGAAAGAGGACATAATTTTGAACTTAAAATCTACATTATCCGAGATTGTAATATTTCCTTTTTATCTCTGTTCATTTCTCTCATCTTGGTCTTTTTGTTTATCTTTTTACTGAAATTGAGGTGGATTTATGTGTATGGAAAACTTGTTAGGTTTGATTATCTGCATTATGGTTGCACGCCATCTATTGTCGACAGAGATGTTAAGAGTAACAACATCTTACCAAATGAAAATTTCCAAGCAAACTTGCTGATTTTGAATTTCTAGAGCTTTTTCTTTGATGAGAGCTCTTTCGTGTCAACTGTAGTTGTTGGCACAATCGGTTGTCTTGATCCCGAGTAAGAAGTTTCTATGATGGTGATCTGCACTCGTCTTGTATATTTCATTCTTTGGGTTGATCATTAATATGAAAGGTAAGTAATTTGCTATAACATGTTAAATTACAATGAACTCTTTGCACTATCAATATCATGAAAAAAATTCTCACGGACGTCACCGTTCTTGGGTTGTAGGGTATTATCATTTAAAGAAGTTGCATGAAAAGAGTGATGTTATATCTTTCGAGTCGTGCTTTTGGAGTCAATCACAGGGCAGCCTCCTGTGATGACAAGCAAAAACTGTCACATAATTCAATGGGTTGGTCATTCCTTACTACAGGTGATGTTGCCCATATTATTGACACCAGGCTAGATGGAACCTATAATAGTGAATTGGGAAAATATGTAAGATTAGCAATCAGTTGTTGCTCATCCTCCTCTGCTAATAGGCCAACCATGCATTAGGTGGCTAGCAAACTGGAGAAATATTTAGAAGCAGCAAAAGGGGCTACTAAAGGCACAGTAGTTGATTCAGAAAATTCAACTTCAACAATCCTTGTGCTTTCTGATAGCGAGTTCTGTTTTACCCCGAAATTGGATAATAAGTTAAATTTGTAAATGAAGTATAGGATATGTGGCACTTTAATCTATTCTTGATGAACAAAAGATGCACGTGTATATTTTACTTATAAAAGCGATTTAAGTAAAGTATAAGTTGGTATGCTAATGGTTGGGTAAAGATGTCAGTTTTATATATTAAGCTAAGATTATATATATTCCGTGCAATGTTGAATGAAATGATTCAATGAATTATTTAAACAGTAAACCGGACCAAAATCTGGAGAAATCAAAGCGAGAAAGAATTTCAATATATATTCAAGATACAAAGCTCTTGGATCTGAAAAACCAACCCTCCAAAGTGAGGGAATGCCCCCTATTTATAGTTTTTCCTCTATGGACCTTCTTTACATCATGAACTCTTTTTAGGATAAAGAAAATCTAATATGGATAAGGTTGGGCTGTATGGGTCCGACACCCGCACGATCGTTGTAAGGTGTGGCAACTTGATTTCCACACGCGGCGGCGAATAACCGATTATCCGACCAACGGCCACGACCGTAACGGCCATGAAGAAACGGGCTAACGGCCACGACTGATTCTGCTATGTTTGAACCCGTGACAAACAGCCACGATCAACCTCGGCTACGGAGGGACCGGACCAATCTACTATGGTTGAACCGGACACGACGACTTAACAAAAACCCCGCATCAAGCGCTATTGCTTGCTTCTTTGGCCCCCGGTTCGCACCCCAGACAAACGCCAACCGGTTTTTACCGACAGCTGCATAGTCCCCACACTTTCCGGACCGAGGTCATACCGGAGTAACGGGAAGTGGATGAACTAGGAAAACCTATGATGCCATCGTCTCGTTATCTTCTCGTTTCGCGGGAACAAGAAGTCACCTTTTCTCGTCGTTCGCCACGTGTCGAATCCCGAAAGCAGTCGAGTCACGACCCAACCCCGTAGCCGTGACTAGTGCCCGAGCCGGACACCCAAACACACTCATTAACCTAATCTCGACATACAACTCATACATGTACAAAGTTAATTATACAACGTTTCCAAATTGTTACCCGTGGCGCATATATACACATCATGCGTTGCCAAGGCCACATGCAAGGCACAACATCTCAAAATATATACAAACGCAAGCTGATAAGGTCGCTATGCAGGTGGGACCGCCCAAAGCACAAATCATACGAACATAACCGAACAACCACTCACAACCCACATGTATGTCTACGTACCCCCAAGAGTAAAATTTAATCATACGACGGATGTGGCCCCGCCGTACCCCCCGAATAAACGTACATATACAACGGGAGGAATTCGTACCAAAATACGGGGCCTTAAGGCGGGAGCGCTCTGAAAGCAGTAATCAGCCCAGACCGGCGTCACCAAATCGATCGTCCGTACCGCGTACGAAACGGAACGTACTTCCCGAAGAAAGCGGGGTCAAGACGGAAGATGACCGAGTGCACGAAAGTATGGAATGTAGTAAATGAAACGTAATCGTACCGAAGAAAGCGTATAGAAAATCGACAAGAATCCGTAAAACCACACGCGCCCTTTGAAACATAAATCATGCATGTCAATGTATCCAATTCATCATGGACTTAGAAAAAATTAGTAAATCATCATCATGTACACATGCATATATAAAAGGTCCCCGCCCCCATAGTAAGGGACCTTGCGATTAAGATCATCATATCATCATGTCGTCAATATATATATATATATATATATATATATATATACCGTACTCCTACTTATAAAATGGGACCTCATGAAAGAATCATCAAATCGTTATGTCATCATCATCACGTCATCATATATATACATATATATACCGTACCCCGGCCCTGCTTGCGGGCTCGGTGAAGCGATCATACACATACCGCACCCGCCTCCAGTGCGGCGGACCCCGCGAATAACGTACCCGCCCCCCGGACCTCGCTGTGGCAGATCCTGCTCCATCATGTATATCACACGCCCATCTTTGGCCGGCGCCATCATCATATACATACTGGCACCCGCCCCCTCCAGGGAGGACCTTGGTGAACAATAAAAGGAACTCGTGCACGAATACACATTCGGCCCGGGACTCGGTGAAAGATATATATAAAGATGCACGACCAGTAGGGAGTAGTGAGAAACCATATGCACATAAATCATCATTACGTACCTTCACTGGTAAGTAAACAAATCGACCTCGTGTATCGTAATAACAATACACTGTGGCTCTCTAGATATCATTACCAAACATGTCATATAACGTCTTAGGGATCATAAACATATATCGAGCCAATTAGAGCCCGCCATGAAAAGCATGTGTATTAGTCATTATAGAACCATTTTACGAACATTTCCTAGCAATCCGGGACCATTTATGAAAGTTAGGGACATCATACGCTATAGAACTTTCTACGGACGTTTCGTAGCGATCCGGTTCCATCTAGGAAAGTTACGGCCATTATTAGACATAGAATCTGTTAAGAACAAACATTCTTTTGCATTTGAAATT